>NC_034177.2:69568342-69648342 GCF_002021735.2 Oncorhynchus kisutch
AGGTAATTGTTTCCATCCTGGTTGCCAGATTGAAAGGGTAGAGGGTTGCCAGATTGAAGAGGTAGAGGGTTGCAAGATTAAGGGTAAAGTTGTCACCAGTGCCATGGCTGTCAGCGATATATCAACTGTACGTTATATTACGCTGACGTAGGGTCTCTATTTTGTGTTGGGTCATGTTGTTGGCATGGACATAGATATGCTCCATTGTTCCCTGCCAATGAAAATTGACATTCTTGGTTCCCCACTACAACACTCGTTTTTACCCTTGACCTCTCCAGTAATACAACAATTTGGTAAAGTCTTATAAATATCGTAAATGTCCTAAAATACCACTATACTGTACAAGCTGCTGGTTTAGAATGTGACTGCAATGTAATGTTTCAGTAAGATGAAATAGATGCAACTGTTGTTATTGCAGTTTCCAAAATTGGAAATTCAATTAAAGTATATTGCTTTAATTTGCAGTGATATTGTAAATTGCAGAAAGCTTGTGGATGACAGGATCAGCTAATGTGATTACAAAAAGTGCAACTTAAATGTGCGATTTCAAATGAAAATGGGACTTTGATGTGCACACTTAACATTTCATGAACTATATTATGTACTGCATTATGCTTAAGGTCACACCTTACTAAAGTTTCCTTTCAGAAAATTAAAAGTTAAATATAGACGCCGCCCCCCCCCCTCAAACAGGTTGTACCATTACAGCCTCTTACAGGCTTGGCATGTACTTTGTGATGATGATGGAGTCATTGCAAATGCATGTGATTGTATTAAATGATCAACGGCGGCAGCGACACTGGCAGTGGAGAAGCTTCTAGATGAGATGATTAGCTCTGTCTTCTAAAGCCCACACACAGGACCCATCAGACCTCCGCACATATTTTATACATTCAACTACAGACCGCTTTTTAAACAGTCTATCATGTGAATGTCAAACTGTGCAATCGCTCTCGCTCATTCACACACAAACACACACACTTGCTCGCCCCCGTGTGTGTGCTTGTGTGTGAACGAGCTAGCGATTGTGTTTGTGTGTGTGTGTGTGAGATAGAGAGAGAGAGTTTGTTAGTGCGTGTGTGTGTGTGTGTGTGTGAGATAGAGAGATTTTGTTTGTGTGTGTGTGTGTGTGTGTGTGTGTGTGTGTGTGTGTGTGTGTGTGTGTGTGTGTGTGTGTGTGTGTGTGTGTGTGTGTGTGTGTGTGTGTGTGATAGAGAGAGAGAGTTTGTTAGTGTGTGTGTGTGTGTGTGTGTGTGTGTGTGTGTGTGTGTGTGTGTGTGTGTGTGTGTGTGTGTGTGTGTGATAGAGAGAGAGAGTTTGTTAGTGTGTGTGTGTGTGTGTGTGTGTGTGTGTGTGTGTGTGTGTGTGTGTGTGTGTGTGTGTGTGTGTGTGTGTGTGTGTGAGATAGAGAGAGAGAGTTTGTGTGTGTGTGTGTGTGTGAGAGATAGAGAGAGAGAGTTTGTGTGTGTGTGTGTGTGTGAGATAGAGAGAGAGAGAGAGTTTGTGTGTGCCCAGAGACAGATGGGTAATAGCCCCATGCTGAATGCAGGCCCTGTGTAACACATAGCCCTGATTGCAGACCTGATTACCTGCCATATGCTATACTGAAGGGTCGAGGGCGGAAAATGGAGACGGTATGCAAACGTTAAAGCAGCTGTTTTTATAGCGCAGTCATTATGCCAACGTGCGGCTCTCACAAATGAAAACGAGCATCGCAGGGAAGGAAAATAATGAAGTCATAAAACGGACGGGTCACGGTGCCTGGTCTCCACTACCTCCACACAGAAGCCCATTGGTTAATAAGACGGATAAGGAGTGTGCACATGCCTAGGTGGCACAATGGGAGACATTGGTTAAACCACTGGGGGCCCTGTTCTATCAAAATGGGTATTTAGAAGTTTCCAGGGTAAGACTGAACAATGTAGACCTACATCTGCCTTAACATGTGAGGATCTGAATAACAGTTTTGATTGAATAGCACCCTTGTTTTTTTTAGGGGGAGATACAAATTGCTTTGTAGGTGTGTGTGTGTGTCCCTATGCATGTACTGTTTATGATTATGTTTAGCAGTCTTTTCCCGTTATACATGCAATGAACACGGCTAAACTGTTTAAAAAAATTGTCACATGCGCCGAATACAACAGACCTTACAGTGAAATGCTTACTTACGGGCCCCTAACCGAGTTTCAAAAAATACAGATAAGAATAAGAGACAAAAGTAACAAGTAATTAAATAGGAGCAGTAAAAAATAACAATATATATACAGGGTGATGCCGGTACAGAGTCAATGTGCAGGGCACCGGTTAGTTGAGGTAGTATGTAGGTAGAGTTAATTAAAGTGACTATGCATAGATGACAACAGAGAGTGGCAGTGGTGTGGAGAGGGGAAGGGGGGCAATGTGAATAGTCTGGGTAGCCATTTGACTAGATGTTCAGGAGTCTTATGGCCTGGGGGTAGAAGCTATTAGCCATTATTGACAACCATTCCAATAATAACCTGCTCACTACCTTTTGATCGCAGAAATGAAGCACTCCCTACCTGTATCCTATATGTACAATCTCCAAAGTTCCTAGAAGGTTGGGGTCAATTCCAATTGAATATAGCTTTTGAAATCATTGAATCAACATTTCCATTCACATCTTGAATGATCTGATTTCAAATCGAATTGTCCCTAACTGTTATTCAAAATAAAATTCCCAACCTCCACAAATACACACCAACACTATCACAGATGGTCCTTCTTCCAAGCTGTCAGGAATTCTCTCCCTTCCCAGTGTATCTGTTCAAATAGATTTTTTAACGTAATCTTGAAGGGCCTTTATGGCCTATTTAGTGCACCATGATTCCTTGTGGTCGTGGGATTGTATTTGGGTCAGCTTCATTCCAATTCTCTTTCATTTGGGCTCTCCTCCGACACTGCGGCCCATCATTAGCTCAGATATAGGTCAGGCCGGGCTTTGTGGAGCTACACACGCATTTCCATATTTGATTAAGACATGTTAGTTAGACAGGGATAACTGGAGGTAGGAGCCTTGTTAGTCTCACTTCTCTCTTCCCTCAGTATTCTGAGGAGTTGATATCAGTAGCTCTTGTTGGGATTAAAGAGAGGATGGGCACAATAGCTAGGTTTCCATCAATTTTCCGCAATATTTAATATGTTATTTAATGTGTTATTTAATATTTGCACACAAACAAATATGCACATTTAACTGGGAGCGTTATGTTTTCATCAAACTGGCTTCCTGCGAATAAAAATAAGTGCGTAATGACGTAGTGCACATGAACAAAGCACTTTGTCAACTAACTTTTAGTTTATTGAATAAAAAAACAGATGTTTCATGTGCTTCTATCCCATTTTTAACTCTGTTGATGGTTGGAGCACAACGAGTCTGTGATAAACAGCAAACAGCCCTCTCTGGTCTTGTGCGCTCTAACAGCTCGCTGGTAGGCTACATTAAAAGATTATTGATAAAAGCGAGATCAATTTTATTTGTCAATTGGCAGCCAAGCACCGCTCATCATGTCCTCAGCATACAAATAAAGACCCTCAATATTTATTGGAAAGGAGCGGTGCACTTCCAACACCCTGTGTTACGTCTATGTAATCTGTAGCCTAGTAAACTGTGCATGCTTTTCTAGGTCGTAGGAGTAGGACCACACAACACAGCATCCTGTGACTGCAAGTTTACTGCGACATGGTTATCCTATCAACACAAATGCACAAAAAAAAGTTTTTCCACTGCCATTCGTAACATTATCTATTTCACCGACAAAACATTATCCACCCGTCTAGCTTATTTTGCTATGTCGTCATTTAGAAAAGTTTACTGACAATTAGGTTGTGTTCATCAGGCTTGTCGCACGTGTTTTTTGTTCAACATGTACTTTACTCGGATAAAAATGATTGGATGGAAACAGGGTTATTGACTAAAGAACAATTTAAAGTGCTATAATTGGCGTTTAATGTGCTGTCGTTTATTTGAAGGAGTGGAACTAACTGGATGACGGAGGCCGCACTCACAGATCAAAATCTGTCAAATGAAGAGGTGCGTTTGTGTTTACACTGTTCTCCTAACATGCTATTTTTCTCCAGTCTCAAAAATAGCATTCTTTTAGTGTGTCTTTTTCAAATACAAACATTTCATTCAGCGTACAGGTAACGGCCAAAATAAAGGAAACACTTCAGTAAATGAGGGATGCTGAGTATGTTGAAAGAAGCTTCCACACAGGTGCTGTTCCTGAGTTCATTAAGAAATTAACATCCCATCATGCTTAGGGTCATGTATGAAAATGCCCAGTTGCCCATTGTTTTGGCTACCATGGCTAGAAGAAGAGATATCAGTGACTTTGAAAGGGATCTCAAAGGAGCATAGGGGGGTTAAGGTGTGTGTGTGTGTGTGTGTGTGTGTTTGTCATTGACCAGATCTCAACCCAATTGAACACTTCTGGATTCTAGAGCGGCACCTGAGACAGCATTTTCCACCATCTTCAACAAAACACTAAATGATAGATTTTTTTGTGGAAGAATGAGGTCCCATCCAATAGACTTCCAGACACTTGTAGAATCTATACCAAGGCACCTTGAAGCCTTTCTGGCAGCTCGTGGTGGCCCAGCACCAAATGCTTTATGTTGGTCTTTTCTTTATGTACATGTGTCAGCCCTGACAATGTTTTAAAATCAACTCCTGCTATTTGCTGCATTTGTACAAAACAAGTTTTATAATGCATCATGATGAACTCATCAACTAACCTTACTCCAGCATAACAGGCCTTCGTTCTCCTTAACACCCACTCGTAGGCTCGTGTTTAGTATGCACAGGAAGCAAGACTTATTGACAGATTTGTTTCCCTCCAGCAAATTACATGTTTCCAGCTTAATTGTTATTGGAGATTTTATCAGGAGTTTGATGCAGCTCTCGCTTGAACCTGTTAACTGCTGACAGTGGTGTGAAGGGGGCAGAGACAGGAAAGTATGCAAAATAACCCTGTTGTATAATTAATGACCCTTAGAATGGAGGGAGAACTTTTTCTCGCTTTTTTTCTCTCCTCTTTAGGATGGACAGCTGGTGCTATCATGTATCTTTGACCTCTGCAGGGTGTTGTGTTAAATAGAGATACCGTGTGGTGCATTTATGGGGAATGTGCATAATGCATGTGAAAACGACACACACAAATCAAATCAAGTCACATGTTATTTGTCACGTGTGCCGAATACAACGGGTGCAGAGTTAAACAATTATAATAAAAATAAATATAGTAAAACAAGAGGATTAATATACACCAGATTGGAGCTATATACAGGGAGAACCAGTACCAGATCAATCTGCAGTGCACGATGTATTTCAAATCAAATCAAATGTTATTAGTCACATGCCCTACTACAGGTGTAGTGAAATGCTTACTTATGAGCCCCTGTTCTACAATGCAGTTAAAAAAAAATACAGATAAGAAGAGCTGCAGTAAAATAACAATAGCGAGACTATATACAGGGGGGTACTGATACAGAGTCAATGTGCGGGATAGTTGAGGTAGTATGTACATGTAGGTAGAGTTATTAAAGTGACTATGCATAGATGACAACGGAGAGTAGCAGTGGTATAAAGAGGGCGGGAACTGCAAGTAGTCTGGGTAGTTATTTGACTAGATGTTCAGGAGTCTTATGGCTTGGGGAGTAGAAGCTGTTTAGAAGCCTCTTGGACCTAGACTTGGCGCTCCGGTAACGCTTGCCGTGCGGTAGCGGAGAGAACAGTCTATGACAAGGGTGGCTGGAGTCTTTGATCATTTTTAGGGCCTTCCTCTGACATCGTCTGGTATAGAGGTCCTGGATGGCAGGAAGCTTGGCCCCAGTACTGGGCCATTTGCACTACCCTCTGTTGTGCCTTGCGGTCAGAGGCCGAGCAGTTGCCATACCAGGCAGTGATAAAACCAGTCAGGATGCTCTCGATGGTGCAGCTGTAGAACCTTTTGAGGATCTGAGTACCCATGCCAAATCTTTTCAGTCTCCTGAGGAGGAATAGCTTTTGTCGTGCCCTCTTCACAGCTGTCTTGGTGTGCTTGGACCATGTTAGTTTGTTGGTGATGTGGACATCAAGGAACTTGAAGCTTTCAACCTGCTCCACTGCAGCACCGTCGATGAGAATGGGGGCATGCTCGGTCCTCTTTTTCCTGTCGTCCACAATCATCTCTTTTGTCTTGATCACGTTGAGAGAGAAGTTGTTGTCCCTGCACCACATGGCCAGATCCCTGACCTCCTCCCTATAGGCTGTCAATGTCGTTGTCGGTGATCAGGCCTACCACGGTTGTGTCATTGGCAAATTGAATAATGGTGTTGGAGTCGTGCCTGGCCGTGCCATCATGAGTGAACAGGGAGTACAGGAGGGGACTGAGCACGCAACCCAGAGGGGCACCTGTGATGAGGATCAGCGTGGCTGATGTGTTGTTACCTACCCTTACCACCTGGGGGCGGCCCGTCAGGAAGTCCAGGATCTAGTTGCAGAGGGAGGTGTTTAATCCCAGGTTCCTAAGCTTATTGATGAGCTTTGAGGGCACTATGGTGTTGAACGCTGAGCTGTAGTCAGTGAATAGCATTCTCAAATAGGTGATCCTTTTGTCCAGGTAGGAAAGGGCAGTGTGGAGTGCAATAGAGATTCCATCATCTGTGGATCTGTTGGGGCAGTATGTAAATTGGAGTGGGTCTAGGGTTTCTGGGATGATGGTGTTGATGTGAGGTAGATATGTACGGCAAGCGGTACCGGAGAGCTAAGTCTAGGACCAAAGGCTCCTTAAGAGATTCTACACCCAAGCCATAAGACTGCTGAACAATTAAACAAATGGCCACCCAGACTTTTTGGATTGACCCCCTTTGTTTTTACACTGCTGCTACTTGCTGTTTATTATCTATTCATAGTGTCTTTACCCCTACCTACATGTACAAATGACCTCGACTAACCTGCACCCCCGCACATTGACTCAATACCGGTACCCCCTGTATATAGCCTCGTTATTGTTATTTTATTGTGTTACTTTTTCATTACATTTTTTTACTTTAGTTTATTTAGTAAATGTCTTCTAAATCTATTTATTGAACTGCATTGTTGGCTAATTGCTTGTAAGTAAGCATTTCACAGTAAAGTCTACACCTGTTTTCGGCGCATGTGACAAATACATTTGATTTGATTTTGATGAAGGCAGGGTTACGTGACTAGACACACTGATGTCTGAACTTCAGCCAGTCTTCTTTATTTACTGCTTGCTATCTCTCCATTGATTCATCTAAATGGACTTAGATTATCTCTGCCTTATGCAAAAAGCCTGATCTGGAGTCCCAGACTCCCTAAAGATAGCAGGGGAGACAACTCTGCCGTAACTCTGCCATCCCTTAATTCCAAATGGGCCACCCTTTTTAACCCTACACCCCTTATCTTCAGTCTGGGGGGCTTTGATGTTCTAACTGCAATCAACCAGTCCAGACGATAGATGTGCCACTGACGTCGGGCAATCGGCGGAATCTAAATCGTTACATCTCGCCTGACATTAATGTGGCATTTTTGTCGTGGCAAGGTAAAAAAGTGACGCACAGTTCAGGCAGCCATAATTCTTTCAGCCTGAAAATGGCATATTCATATTAGCTGGGAATTAGCTCCTTTAGATGTGGAGGAAAACCAGTGCGACGGGAAAGTGTGAGAGTCCGCTCTTATCTGCACACGTCTAGGCACAATGTGTCAGGGCCGCTGGTCCCTATTCATGCAGACAGCTATTTACCTAACTCTATTTGACATTTCAGATAGGCATCTGAACGGAAGCTCACAACTACAGCAGACAGGGTTTGTCAAATAATGAAGGAATTCTACATGTTTACTACTAAAATATCACCCATTTAAATGAATGTCTGGATTTTTATCAGTCAAGTTATGCTCCTTGCTACTGTTCCCAATGTAAATGTGTCAGAGGTTGACGGGGGTTAGGGACATGTCGTTGCGGGGTGTGTGTGTGTGCTCAATTGTGTGTGTGCTACAGTGTACTGTAAAATGATTCACCAACTCTTTCCTTTGTAATATGCCAATATTTTCAGAAGAATTATCTAGGGAAACCGTTTCATATGCTAATACCTTGTATGCAGGGTAAACAGAATATTGACCGCTCGATTGCTACATGTACTGAAGCTCATTGGACAGATTAGGCATCTGTCATTAACTGTACGTGTTGGGTTGTGGCTGGGTGTAAACAAATGATCCTCGGATTAACACCAACCTTTTATCATTGGTGTAAGAGGATGAACATATCAAAGCTACCACATGAAGGGCTTACCAGCAATATGAAAGGAAAAACCTACTGGAAAGTGGAGAAACGTAACAAGATAAAGCAGTCTGTCAATATTTGTATTAGTATTCATAGATTCATGAAGTCAATCAGACACACAGGGTATTGTGTTTGGTAGTGATTTAACCATGGCACAAGGGTAAAACGAGTGGGTAAAAGCGAGGGCCAGAGTATATGCAGAAATTTGGTGATGCACCATCATAGTAAGAAGGGGGATTAACCAAGTCCACATTTCCGGGAGAATGGGACTTGGGTAAACCTGATGCGTTATGGGAGTAATGAGGGTAAAACTGATGCATTGTGGGCTTAATAGTCCCTGGTCCAAACCGAGAGAGAGAGAGATGAAAGGTAGGAGCACAGTGATCTCACACCACCCTGTTTACTGCGTGTGTGTGTGTGTGTGTGTGTGTGCGTGTGTGTGTCTGACAGTCCCTTTCAGATTACACATCCCGAGTTCTGGGCTAAAAGGCCAGCGTGCCTTATCTGTGCCTAGAAAGCCTTCCGCACCTTGTGTGTGTGTGTGACCGTGTGTGACTGCATGTGCCACCATGGTGTGCATGCAAATATCCTCCCTTTTGTGTCACACGCGTACCATCCGTCTCCCTCAAGCAGTGAGGAACGCACACGCCAAACCATAGCATATTTAGTCTGGATTTACTGTATTTTGTCTCGGGTGTCATTAATTGTTTAATGAATTGTTCCCAATAAAACAATTGAGTCATTTAATAAGGAGAAATTAGATGGCATCTCAGAAGAACAAGTATTCAAACTGGCCTAGTGATATGACAAAACTGGCCTAGTGATATGACAAAACTGGCCTCTGGAAAACAGGATTCAAATAACATAATGTAGTAGGAATGTTTATCATGCAACACAGTCCTGAGAAAGCATTCCATGTACATCCATGTGTTATAGGGTTATGACCAGTCAGCCATGTAATAGAATAATCACTCTGTCACTCATCCTTTCCTTTCCTCTTTTTTTTGTAACTTGTGTCATGTGACATCCTACCTATACTGCAGTACTGTACTGCATATCATCTACGCTATAATGGTATTGTCACTGTGTGAAAATCCTTCTGTTACACGTCTTTGTTCGCCTAAATGTCTTTCCATTCTCATCTCTCTGTGTGCACTTTATTTGAAGGAACATCTCTCCGGGTTCTATTTTAATAAACATAACCATTGGTACATCTAAGCACTGGCTCTATGGGCTCGGGGTGTGTCAGACATGTTTTTGCTATTTTCACAACTTAGAATGATGTGTGCAGTGCTGGCGGTGGCTCGAAAGGGCTGGGTTTTGATGAATAAATCAATTGTAGGTGTGTCGATGCTTGACCTCTTACTGGCCAATCAGAATGTGCTCCATGGCTAAATATGTGGTTTCTTCAAATGTGGTTTCTTCAAGTTGTGTATTTACTGTCTATTATGTATTGCCTTGGAATCAACTCCAATTCCAATGTTAGTCCACTATAGTTTGATAGCATACAGAAACAAAATAACTAAATGTAGACCTATCCTATCTTTGCTAAATATGTTAACTTGAACCAGTGGCAATTTTAGCATGTAAACCTTGGTGGGTCAAGAAAATAAATATGTTTAGATGCATGCCTGCAAAGCCACTACACAACACTAAACAATACATTCATTGTTAGGGCCTACATAAAGCCTGCCCAACAGCAGAAGTCATGCTGAATAGTAGGCTCGTGATTGCTTTGCAACACTTGCAGTTAGCCACTGATTCCATCCAAACCCCTCATTGTTGAATTTGCGATTTCCAACTTGCTGTGTAATGTTTATGTACAATGGCCGATGAGTACCAATACATTTTATCTATACTTCTCTTCATATGACAAGGATTAAAAAGGATTTGCCAATGGATTGTCAACTTGATTCATGATGATGACTGCTTGTCTAGCTTGCTAGCTAAGATTTTGTTAATATGATGTTGACATGATCAGTCCAATCAAAGCTACAGTGGATATAATGTGATTTGACGTAATTTTATCTGTGGCCAATGGCCTTCATGGATAGGCACTTGTAATGTAAATCTATGGCAACACCCAAAGGGCTTGAATGGCCGAGCTCTCCCTGTAGATTTTGTGGTGACATAGTGTCCCCATGAGCGACAGAACACTGAGCCAATCACGGTGCAACTAGAGAACATTACCGATGCCTATGCTCTGTATGTTCCGCTGGCTGCCCCACCACCACAGAAAGCACTGAGCTAGGCTGAAACATCTGCATTGTGGAGCTGCCCCACCAACACAGAAAGCACTGAGCTAGGCTGAAACACCTGCATTGTGGAGCTGCCCCACCAACACAGAAAGCACTGAGCTAGGCTGAAACACCTTCATTGTGGAGCTGCCCCACCAACACAGAAAGCACTGAGCTAGGCTGAAACACCTGCATTGTGGAGCTGCCCCACCAACACAAAAAGCACTGAGCTAGGCTGAAACACCTGCATTGTGGAGCTGCCCCACCACCACAGAAAGCACTGAGCCAGGCTGAAACACCTGCATTGTGGAGCTGCCCCACCACCACAGAAAGCACTGAGCTAGGCTGAAACACCTGCATTGTGGAGCTGCCCCACCAACACAGAAAGCACTGAGCCAGGCTGAAACACTTGCATTGTGGAGCTGCCCCACCAACACAGAAAGCACTGAGCCAGGCTGAAACACCTGCATTGTGGAGCTGCCCCACCACCACAGAAAGCACTGAGCCAGGCTGAAACACCTGCATTGTGGAGCTGCCTTACTCAAGAAAGCAGGAAAGAGACCATGGTTGTATGCGGCTTTAATAACAAAATTTTCTTTTTCTTTGCATTGTTTGCAAAATACAAATGCAACGTGCAACAATTTCAACGATTTTACAGAGCTACAGTTCATATAAGGAAATCAGTCAATTGAAATAAATAAATTAGGCCCTGATCTATGGATTTCACATGACTGGGAATACAGATAGGCATCTGTTGGTCACAGATACCTTAAAAAAAGGTAGAGGCGTGGATCAGAAAACCAGTCAGTATCTGGTGTGACCATTATTTGCCTCATGCAGCGCGACATCTCCTTTGCATAGAGTTGATCAGGCAGTTGATTGTGGCCTGTGGAATGTTGTCCCAAATTAATGGATATTGGCGAGAACTGGAACAACGCTGTTGTACACATCGATACAGATCATCCCAAACATGCTCAATGGGTGACATGTCTGGTGAGTATGCAGGGCATTAAAGAACATAGACATTTTCAGCAGCAGTCCATGAATTGTGTACAGATCCTTGTGACATGGGGCCAGGCATTATCATGCTGAAACATGATGAAGTGATGGTGGCGGATGAAGGCAGACCCTGCGCCAGAACTAATCAGTTGGATGGGCAGTTGATTTCCATAGAAGGGCCCGTTTTTTCATGGGACCTCCTATGTGTGCACGCCCTTGCACTCATTTTGTAAAAGGATGTAATAGTAAAGACCAGGGGCGGGTTTTAGAAGTGGGGGGGGACATAACACTCCAAACAGACTTCCCGACCGCTTGGAGGCGTCTGCGTGGTCCTAAAGCACACCCACATTCTGCAATTTCAGAATGTGGGGGGAGATGTCCCTCCACCATCCTCAGTGAAAGTTGCGCCCTTGGTAAAGACCATAGGCAGCTCATGATTTTCAAGTTTGGGGAAGCTTACAAATTGTCATAACGTTTCTGCCGATCTGCGTGCCAGTTATGAATATTTATAAATGCACTTTTCATTTCAATAATAGTGCTTCTGTTTTTCAACATTATTGTCAAGTGGATAATCATACAAATCTGAAGTGAAATGATAAAAATCTAAAAGTTAAAATTCAACTATGGTGAGAGCACCAGCCTCTGCCATATGGACACATTGATAAACTGTGGCCCATTACCTGCTAAAGAAATGAGAGCATAGAACTCAGAGATAGCCTATAGGCCAATGCAGCAGTTGGCCTATAACTTTCATCATCAACTAAGTAAATACATAGGCCTAAAGCCGGCACATAAAAAGTGTGGAAAATATATCCTGTTTCTTTCAATCACATAAATCTCTGTTCTCAGCCTGCCTGCCTCCCTTTCTATTTGTCTTGAATTGAGCTATTGCTAGTGAAGTTCAACATTGTACCAAATTATCACAGGTCCTGCCCCAAAGCTGTCGCTAATGAACTTGCAACATTGTATTAGCTAGCCTATAACGGGCCCTCAAAGTCTTATGCGCCAGTGAGCTCAGGACAGAAAGCATTTTTTTTTCATGACGTTTCCACTAGATATATGGGATCATCAGATCATGATGTTTTGCTCTTTCACACGGAGGCTTGGTGATTATCGAGGCTGTGAGTGTTGGAAAGATTAGTCAAATACTGAGGAACTATCAAATCAAAATCAAATGTTATTTGTCACATTCACGTGTTTACCAGATGTTATTTCGGGTATAGCGAAATGCTTGTTCTTCTAGTTCCGACAGTGCAGCAATATCCAACAAGTAATATCTAACAATTTTACAACTTATACCCTGTACACACAAATCTAAGTTAAAGGAATGCAATGTCAGAGCGCCATAGACTAAGAAACAGTAGAATAGTATAGAATACAGTATATACAGTTGAAGTCGGAAGTTTACCTATACATAGGATGGAGTCATTAAAACTCATTTTTCAACCACTCCACAAATTTCTTGTTAACAAACAATAGTTTTGGCAAGTCGGTTAGGACATCTACTTTGTGTCATTTTTACAACAATTGTTTACTGTGCCTTTAAACAGCTTGGAAAATTCCAGAAAATTATGTCATGGCTTTAGAAACTTCTGATAGACTAATTGACATCATTTAAGTCAATTGGAGGTTTACCTGTGGATGTATTTCAAGGCCTACTTTCAAACTCAGTGCCTCTTTGCTTGACATCATGGGAAAATCAAAAGAAATCAGCCAAGACCGCCACAAGTCTGGTTCATCCTTGGGAGCAATTTCCAAATGCCTGAAGGTACCACGTTCATCTGTACAAACAATAGTACGCAAGTATAAACACCATAGGACCACGCAGTCATCATACTGCTCAGGAAGGAGACGCATTCTGTCTCCTAGAGATGAACGTACTTTGGAGTGAAAAGTGCAAATCAATCCCAGAATAACAGCAGAGGACCTTGTTAAGATGCTGGAGGAAATAGGTACAAAAGTATCTATATCTACTGTAAAACGAGTCCTATATTAACATAACCTGAAAGGCCTCTCAGCAAGGAAGAATCCACTGCTCCAAAACCGCCATTAAAAAGCCAGACTACGGTTTGCAACTGCACTTGGGGACAAAGATCGTCCTCTGGTCTGATGAAACAAAAATAAAACTGTTTGGCCATAATGACCATCATTACGTTTGGAGGAAAAACGGGGAGGCTTGCAGGCCGAAGAACACCATCCCAACCGTGAAGCACAGGGGTGGCAGCATCATGTCGTGGGGGTGCTTTACTGCAGGAGGGACTGATGCACTTCACAAATAGATGGCATCATGAGGAAAAAAATTATGTGTATATATTGAAGCAACATCTCAAGACATCAGTCTGGAAGTTATAGCTTGGTCGCAAATGGGTCTTCCAAATGGACATTGACCCCAAGCATACATCCAAAGTTGTGGCAAAATGGCTTAAGGACAACAAAGTCAAGGTATTGGAGTGGCCATCACAAAGCCCAGACCTCAACCCTATAGAAAATATGTGGGCAGAACTGAAAAAGCGTGTGCGAGCAAGGAGGCCTACAAACCTGACTCAGTTACACAAGCTCTGTCAGGTGGAATGGGCCAAAATTCACCCAACTTATTGTGGGAAGCTTGTGGAACGTTTGACCCAAGTTAAACAATTTAAAGGCAATGCTACCAAACACTAACTGAGTGTATGTAAACTTCTGACCCACTGGGAATGTGATGAAATAAATTAAAGCTGATATAAATTATTCTCTCTACTATTATTCTGACATTTCACATTCTTAAAATAAAGTGGTGATCCTAACTGACCAAAGACAGGGAATTTTTACTAGGATTGAATGCCAGGAATTGTGAAAAACTGAGTTTAAATGTATTTGGCTAAGGTGTATGTAAACTTACGACTTCAACTGTACATATGAGATGAGTATTGCAGGATATGTAAATATGATTGATATGATATGAGTGACTAGTGTTCCATTTATTAAAGTGGCCAATGATTTCTAGTCTGTGTATATAGGCAGAAGCCTCTCTGTGCTATTGATGGTTATTTAACAGTCTGATGGCCTTGAGATAGAAACTGTTTTTCAGTCTCGGTCCCAGCTTTGTTGCACCTGTACTGACCTCACCTTCTGGATGGTAACGGTGTGAACAGGCAGTGGCTCGTGTGAGTGTTGTCCTTGGTGATCTTTTTGGCCTTCCTGTGACATCGGGTGCTGTAGGTGTCCTGGAGGGCAGGTAGTTTGCCCACGGTGATGCGTTGTGCAGACCACACCACCCTCTGGAGAGCCGTCGGTGTCTGCGACGTGGCTGGTTTTCCTTTTGTAGTCTGTGATTTTCTGTAAACGCTGAATTGAATTGCGACTCCACTTTGTTTCTATACGGACATTTTTCCTGTTTGATTGCCTTGTGGAGGGAATAACTACTCTGTTTGTATTCTGCCATATTCCCAGTCACCTTTCGATGTTTAAATGCGATGTTCGCACATTCAGTTTTGTGCGAATGCTGTCATCTTTCCCCGGTTTCTGGTTGGGGTAGGTTTTAATAGTCACAGTGGGTACAACATCTCCTATACACTTCCTGATAAACAGTGTATTCGTCAATATTATTCTCTGAAGCTACTCGGAACATATCCCAGTCTGCATAATTAAAACACATCATCCACTATGGCTGTCCTTTGACAGCTCTTTGGTCTTGGCCATAGTGGAGTTTGGAGTGTGACTGTTTGAGGTTGTGGACAGGTGTCTTTTATACTGATAACAAGTTCAAACAGGTGCCATTAATACAGGTAACGAGTGGAGGACAGAGGAGCCTCTTAAAGAAGAAGTTACAGGTCTGTGAGAGCCAGAAATCTAGCTTGTTTGTAGGTGACCAAATACTTATTTTCCACCATAATTTGCAAATAAATTCATAAAAAATCCTACAATGTGATTTTCTGTATTTTTTTCTTCTCATTTTGTCTGTCATAGTTGAAGTGTACCTATGATGAAAATTACAGGCCTCTCTCATCTTTTTAAGTGGGAGAATTTGCACAATTGGTGGCTGACTAAATACTTTTTTGCCCCACTGTATATATATATGTATATTTATATATATTTTCTTTAACCCCTTTTTCACCCTAATTTTGAGATATCCAATTGTTAGTTATAGTCTTGTCCCATCACTGCAACTCCCCTCATCCCACAGGGGCCAAACATCCTGTCTGCCATCTGCCCTGTACAGTTGAAACCGGGATTCATCAGTGAAGAGCACATTTCTCTGCTGAGCATTTGCCCACTGAAGTCGCTTATGACGCCGAACTGCAGTCAGGTCAAGACCCTTTTGAGGACGACGAGCATGCAGTTGAGCTTCCCTGAGACGGTTTCTGACAGTTTGTGCAGAAATTCTTTGTTTGTGCAAACTCACAGTTTCATCAGCTGTCTGGGTGGCTGGTCTCATATGATCCAGCAGGTGAAGAAGCCAGATGTGGAAGTACTGGGCTGACATGGTTACACGTGATCTGTTGTTGTGAGGCCTGTTGGATGTACTGCCAAGTTCTCTATAATGACATCGGAGGCAGCTTATGTTAGACAAAATGAACATTCCATTATTTGGCAAGAGCTCTGGTGGATATTCCTGCAGTCAGTATGCCAATTGCATGCTCCTTCAAAAATGGGGACATCTGTGGTATTGTGCTTTGTGACAAAACTGCACACTTTAGTGTGGCCTTTTATTGTCCCCAGCACAAGGTGCACCTGTGTAATGATCATGCTGTTTAATCAGCTTCTTGATATGCCACACCTTTCAGGTGGATGGATTATCTTGGCAAAGCCCACTAACAGGGATGTAAAACAAATTGTGGACCAAACTTGAGAGAAATAAGCTTTTTGGGCATATGGAACATGTCTAGGATCTTTTATTTCAGCTCATGAAACGTGGGAACAGAACTTTACATGTTGCGTTTATATTTTTTCTGATATAGGGGCCTACTGCATTATGGCTGAGCATGGACATGCCAAACATTGTCAATAATCAAGATAAAATTCATTATTCATAAGGCCTGAAAAGAGAGTGAATCATTTGAATCAAATTCTATGTCTAAATACACTTACAGGCACCATAATTGCTCCCCGTGAGGGTTTTATGCACATCCAAAATTTGACAGTAGCTGGACAAAGATACAATATAAAGAGAAAGGGAGAAAGTCCAGTCACCATTTTACTGCTCCCAAATGTCATGTTTTGTGATCATAATCTGAACCGTTTTACAGATCAGATTGCATTCACACTCATCAAGAAGTTGCATTGCATGCGTGCCAATGACATTCTCACCATGAAACCATGACCGTGAATTATTCTAATAAGTAAACAAGCAATCCGTTTTTGTTTTTAACTACAAGAACGCTAAATAATTGTAAAATGTAATTATCTCATAAAATCAGCAGGAGTAAGGGTAGCCTGTCGAGGGGTAGGGTCTTCAATATATGAAACGGAAAGCAAGCAATTGTTACAGGAAAATAAGTTATAAATAACAGGTACAATGGTATTCACTGAGGTTTTCATCTCTCCTTTCATGTTCGCCATGGACACATTTAACCTTACACCGTGGAGAGGGTTTTACACACGTCCAAAAATGAGAGCTGCATGTCTAAAATAATGTGGGCCTGCCTACAATATATACTGTAGATTAAAAGGGAATGTCTGCTCACTGTTTTGCTCCTCTCAAACTTGATCTTTTAAAAAAAGCTTCAGTGATTAAGATTTATTTCCAAGCGGTCTCACGAGCCAAACCCTTTATCGACAGTCTTGTCTACTTCTCGATTGCATTGGGCATGACGAAAGAATGAAGCCTTCATTGAAAGGAGGGCAGCCAGAGTTACCACACCACATTAGAAGATGAAAATATGTGGTTTTTGGCGATGGCTTTATGGGATAGCTAGCAACTTGTAAACAATTACCCATTCTTATAAGTGACTACTATGTTAATAGTAATATTAAATTATACACATGGGCTGTTAAGCCAATTATATTATATGACTGTTGCTTCCCGTTTAAATTTGCGCACTGATGTAATGACGTTTGTTTTTGATGATAATTATTAGGTGGAGGTCGCTAGCTTCAATGGCATCTTCAGCCTAGCCTAGCCAAGCTTTGTCTGCAGTGTAAGCTAGCTTGATTTGCTATAAAGTTAGAGAAACAAGTTGAGCAAAAAGTAACTAAACAAAACATGTTTTATTATCACCTGAAATAATAATGTATATTTATCCTGTCTTGAATGAAAATGTCATATTTTGCAATCTTCCAGAATAATTGTGATCTCTGACGAGAGACAGGCTCTCCTCCATTTTGTGTTACAAACGCTACACGTCTGCGTTCCGTAGAGGGGCAAGACTCCGTGAAGATGACATACAGAGCATGACTTTTGTTCCATGCTCATATGGGCTGTGTGCATCACGGCTGGATAGGCTGCGTTTCCGCTGTTAAAATGAATACCATAACCAACCGCGTTACCTATAACACCAGCTTTTGTTTGGTCTTAAATATCCCTACCAGCGCAGCCTGAAATGAGCCCTTTAGAGCACGTATTTCCACCCCTCCCATCTGAGCACAAGCGAGCTGATATAAGACAGGTACATTTACAATTGTTGTGCAACAGTTACAAAATAGCAGAGCGCTGGCTATAACAGGTCGAAATTGTCAACGACCGTGCGTTTGACACGAGCGCCGCCTTAACGTCAGACGAAAATAGAACCCTCCTTATTCTGGAGCTTCTGTCGTAGTTGTGACCAGTAAACCTTGTCTCTAGTAGCTCTGTTTATTTGCTGGGGGGATGTTGACTGAATTGAGTTGACTGAGTCATTTATTATATTAGGCCTTGTTTAAATATGCATGGCGACTCCCACCCCTCTTAATCATTCAGATTGCTCCGGCAAAAGAAAACTCTAAGAAAAAACGTGATCGATGTAATGTAAACACACTCTCTCTCTCTCTCTCTCCCTCCCCCACTTTAAACACTCACAGCGTCATTATACTATACAATAAGCCCAGCCTGTGTGTACACTGTGCATGTATGCATATGAAATAACCCTCCTCCCCATCTTCATTTTATTCCTTTATTTTTTTCATATGTATACTTACCCACTCTCGTGGCATATTTTCAATCATTATTAGAATGCAGGCAGCTCAAGGCTCTGAGCCCTAACCCTCGGTATGTTTGGTGTGTGATAAAAGGTGAAAGCGCTATCAATCTTTATTGTCTGTCCCGCACACTGTAATTGCATTCAATAGTCCACTGATTCTCTTGTCTGCGCTAATGTCGGGGAGCAGTGAGGAGCCAGATGCTTGGACTAGATCGCACAGGCACACACTCATGTGCACACACACACACACACACACACACATGCACACACACACACACACACACACACACACACACACACACACACACACACACACACACACACACACACACACACACAGACATGCGCACACACCCACACATGCACACAGACATTATCTCACACGCCACACACAGACACTTACACACACCCACGGTCTACTCCTCCAAGCCTGGCAGCAGCACTCGCTAGCTCAGCCCCGTTGATAAATTGTTGACAATATAGATTGTGAGAGTGTATATAGGAGAAGATTCATACCTTGTCGGAGTGCCTCGCAACGGTGATGTCACAGAGGGGGCAGGTCATGTATTATTCAAATTCGGCAAGGGGGACTGGAGGAGTGCCAAGAACCCGATTGGATCTCAATGAATAGTAAAGAGGGAGAGAGGGGGGGGGGGGGGGTTGATGTTGTCATATTTCAGATGTGAGCCTATTCTATTCAAACAAAACTATTACATGGCATTTGAAAATATATATCTGCGTCTGTGGTTTGCTCTCACCTGTTAATGTTATTTTGGGATGGTTTGTGTGTGTGAGTGTGTGTTTGTGTCCCTGCATCATGCTTGCATACATGTGCAGGGTGTGTTTGTTTGTACGTGTGTTTGGGGATGATTCCTTATTGCCTTACAACACAATGCAAAGGAGTGCATATTGCAGACTAGCTTCTATTGCTTTGGCTCTCACCTAGGCTGACTTGATAGGGCGTATACAGAACATGTGGAGCTATAAGTAATGGCTTTGTGTTTGCTGTCATACACGAACAGACAGTGGATACAAAGCAACGGACCAGGGAATATGAAAAACCTCACCTTTCCAAGAGCTGTGTGGGTATTGGTGACCTATACATGATATTGTGGTTTCTTTGCTAGGATCCTGCAGGAGTTGTAAGACACAATTTCTCTTCATGTTCTTGAAGCGTTTTCTTTTCTGTATCATCGTTCACTGTGCTTTGTTGGCTAATTATCATTAGCATTAACAGTGTTCTTTTCAATGTGTATTAAGTGGGCCGACTAACAAGTGGCTATCTAACATCAAATCACTGTTGAATGAATGCAACTGAGTTCAAATGGTCAGGTTTTTGCTGCTATAACACTACAAAAGTAGTTGAAATGTATTTGAAGGTGGATATTTGTGATCATGCATGTTTGTGTGTGTGTGCATAAGGCATACTGTATGTGTGTGCATGTGCACACGCACTTATATGCACGTTGATACACACATGTGTTTCGGTCCTGTGTTGTGATATATATATATATATATATATATATATATATATTTTATGTGTGGTAATACATCCTTGAAAATCAAAGGAAATTACCTCGGTGCGCAGAGTTTAGCATGTTTTTAACCAGCCGAATGGCTTTGTACGGAGATTCCCCAGGGCCTGTACCGCCTCTCCTCGGAACGCCATGCCGGATAAGGGCAGTAATTCCCACTTTTAGGATTCCATTAATCTCGTTGCTCCACAGTTCCTGACACAGGGGAGAGGGCTGTTTTGCATATCGCCTTCCCAAGATGGCCGGCTGTTTACATGATAGCCTCCAGGTTGAATCTGATCATCAAGCTACCTCTCTGTGCTCCCATGCATATAGAGAAAGAAGATGTTTTACTGGGGGAAGTGGATTTATTGATGCAATATTGAATGTTATTGCTCAGCCAAGAATTAGAATATGGGTATCTAACATATTGATATATTATCCAAACTACTGTTCATCTAAGTATTAGAAATAGGTTGTATACCTTATCTTGGTTGTTTTGTACAGTATGTGTCTCTTGGATGTTGAAACGATGAGTGTTAGATATGTGTTGTAGATAGTATAATGGTGCAATATGAAGAAGTAGCTCTTGTGAATAGAGCCATTTGTTGATGACCAAATTCTCTTCATAGAGTGATGGGTGACAGAGTAGATAGAAATGTACTGCTATTCATTGCTCACTGATAGTTCATGTGAACAGTGCCATTTCCTCCACAATTGTGGGTGGAGAAAACATTACAGGAGAGTCCTTCATTTTAAATGCAAACCCCGTGTAAATGTATCGGTAATTAATATTCTCGCAACATTCTCTTAATATCAAATGAACATGATGAATGTGGACGGGGGGAGGAGTCAAGTTAGCTGAAGACGGAATTAGTCATATTTTTTATCACTCTGCTGTTTAGCAGCAGAAGTTGAAACCGTGTGAGGCTGGAATGAGGAGGTGTGTCTCTTCTCTTGTTAAGTATCTTGGGCTCTTTCCTCATTGTCTTTACATCGTGTTTCTGTCTATGCGTGAGTGCGTCAAGCTGAGGCTCATTTCCAACACGTGTAAATCACAGCTGTGCACTAACACACAGGCAGAAGACAACGCTGGAGTCGGATATATGCAGATGACTTTGACATTTCTGGCTTAATATGTTTCTAAGGAGTTAATAAAACAAAAACAAACCTCCTGAAGTGAAAAATCATCCCTAAAACAGTGTTTCTCCAGAATCCTTAGAAGGATGATTTACAGATAATACGAGGTAAGGTTTAAGATAGCTAGACACGGTGGTTATTTGTTTTGTTGGTGTCAGTCCTGTGCGTAGTACACGCAACGACAATTTGCATTCGATCCTAATGCGTTGCCAGGCAGCTATGCTGAAGTTTTCTATTCGTACACTACACTGTACTATTGTCACACACACACTGCCACACACATACCCGATACCACTGTCAATAAACCGTCTCAGTCACATCCACTCATGTTCTTTGAGTCTGGGAAAACAGTTTAGCTGCCATAAGTGCATTTCATGCTTTTTAATTGACATGATGGAATTTTAATTCCTACCACGTCTCGGTTATGTAATGGCAATAAGTGAGTGTCCGACCTCATGTAATGTTGAATTCCTCGCTCTCCATCGCTTCCATAGATAAAGCTTTGCCAAGGCAACACTAGGTTCAAACGTTCAAGTGGAACTGTGCTTTTCCTATTTTTTTATGGCCCAAGATGTAAAATGAAGGGATGTATTTTTGTTTATTCCTCTCTCAAGTACTCTAATCTCTCTCCTGTATAGCTGGGAGCTCCGTTCAATGAATCTATTAGACCGGGCAGATGTTTAATTGTACCTAAAGAAATGAGCGCAGGCTACAGCTGCTATGGCGACCCCAGAGAAACGAAAACAAACTCATCCCATAATGACCTATCGCCGATGGATACAGCAGTGTTTACTCTCATTGACTCTGTCCCATATGGCAAATGACAGAGGTGATGAACAGGTGAGGAGAGAGAGGGAGAGAGAGGAATAGAGAGGAGAGCTAAATATGGATATAGAGAAAGTGATACAAACAGGTAGAGAGAAAAAGAGACAGTAGAGGTGACATATTAATGGACTCTGATCATCATTAGCTCCCATGTACCATCCACCGCCACATCGTCTCTTTGCCGGAGGCCATGTTTTCAGACTCGCCGTGTCATGTTTCTGTGACCGGCTAGCCAACTCCGGTGTGAAAACATCACACCATTCCATCCGGTGGACGAGTGATCGCACAAGCCCCAAGAATAGCACCAAATTATTCATGGTGAGACATGACGAGTCTCTGTGAAAATATGACTTTCTCTCAGACCACAGCTAACTGGCTAGGTTAGAGACATGTTCTGATAAATGAATGTTAGCCAAAGATAGCTAGACTGCTTTGTTTAGAAATGCTGTAGCTCTGTGGAGCCCCTGGCCCAGGCAATTCAACAATCAAAATAAATCAGTATCTCTCAGTTCTACAGGTCACGTCATCTCATTCTACGGCGAAGATATCTTACTTTATCGAGACAATGTAACTCAAGGTTTGAAGATCATAGACAAATTCAGCTCCATCTCAAGATCTAAAATACATTGAACCAAATCAGCCCTATTGCTTCTCAAGACCCCAATGGAGGACTCCATTTCTACTTATGGAATCCTAAGCGTTTCCCATTTTAAATATTTGGAGAAAAAAAATATTTCCCTTGTTTCATAAAACCATTAACAGAACACTCTAATAAATGAACTCCGACCTCAGTAGATGGACTAATATCCCAGTTGCAGAAAATCTATTGTCAAAATGAATATATATAGTTCAATGCTTCCCATGGCTCCCCCTTCTGTCTATTGGGATCAAATTCATAGTGCGGTTTCAAAATATATGTGGCAAGGTAAACGATCCCGGATAAAATGAACAAACTTGCAAAGATGGAAAGATGTAGGAGGACTATTCTTACCAAACTTGCATTTCCAGGCATTAGCATTTCGTCCCATTTTAAATTGGTTTAGACATGATTATTCCGCCCCCTGGCTGAGTATAGAGAAATATGGTGTCTCCTATTGCCCTGGAAGAGGTGGTCTTCACTGATATATCCCTTAAACAATGTAAACTACGCAAATTAATATTTGGTGAAAAATGTAAGAAGAATGTAACTGGGAATCGAAATGTCATGCCCTCACCCCAATATTTCACAATAATGCCTTGCGATATGGAGGGTGGCCTTTTGCACCCCCCAATGGTCCAAATGTGGAACCTGTACCCTTGCCCATATCATGGACAGTAATGGTTTGAGAATATTTAAAGATTTGAAAGACACATACAGATTACCAGGCAAATCATATTTTCTATATTTACTGTTTAGGTCAGCTATGTTGGCCTATGGAATCCCTAGGTAAACCCAACTACTGAACCATCCAATTATGGGATTAAAAAAACAACAACATCTATCTCTATAATATATAAAACAACATATTCTGAGCTAGCCATTAAAAAAGTATGGTCCGCAGATCTAATTGAATCTGAACAACCCTTTAACTGGAACAGATTATGGAAAAAATATGATCTTGGCATCCCATAATCCGAACAATCAACTAATACATTTTAAGTTTGTTCACAGACTGTATTTAACAGTGGGAGTTCCCTGCAGTTTAATGCCTCTGTGGAAAAGTTCGAAAATGTATTTAGAGGTGCATGAATCTAAATATTCAATGCTTCGCATCTTGCTTAACTATGATAGCTCCATGAATCTCTCAATCAATCAGAGAAGTTTACTGCTGGCAGGCATCACTGCCGCATAACAGATGTTGACTCTTAGATGACAATTAGCTCACTCTCTCCCAATTCACCAGTGGATACAGTTATTGTTAGAAGTTATAACATTAGAATTATCGACAGCGAGAATGAATGGTGCTAGTCAAGGAACAATTGAGGCCTGGACGAATACAGTGCCTTTGGAAAGTATTCAGACCCCTTGACTTTTTCCACATGTTGTTATGTTACAGCCTTATTCTAAAAATGAATGAAGTAAAACCTTTTCCTCATCAATCTCATCATCAATGAGACTCGAAATTGAGCTCAGGTTCATCCTGTTTCCATTGATCATCCTTGAGATGTTTCTACAACTTGATTGGGTCGGTCCACCTGTGGTAAATTAAATTGATTGGACGTGATTTGGAAAAGCACACACCTGTCTATATAAGGTCCCACAGTTGACAGTGCATGTCAGAACAAAAACCAAGCCGCGAGGTCGAAGGAATTGTCCGTAGAGCTCCGAGACAGGATTATGTCGAGGCATAGATCTGGGGAAGGGTACAAAATGAATTCTGCAGCATTGAAGGTCCCAAAGAACACAGTGGCCTCCATCATTCTTAAATGGAAGAAGTTTGGAACCACCAAGACTCTGCCTAGATCTGGTCGCCCGGCCAAACTGAGCAATCGGGGGAGAAGGGCCTTGGTCAGGGAGGTAATCAAGAACCGATGGTCACTCTGACAAAGCTCTAGATATCCTAAAGCACTCCACCAATCAGGCGTTTATGTTAGAGTGGCCAGATGGAAGCCACTCTACAGTAAAAGGCAAATGACAGCCCTCTTGGAGTTTGCCAAAAAATCTAATCAAATGTATTTTTCACATACACATGGTTAGCAGATGTTAATGCGAGTGTAGCAAAATGCTTGTGCTTCTAGTTCCGACAATGCAGTAATAACCAACGAGTAATCTAATCTAACAATTCCAAAACTACTGCCTTATACACACAAGTGTAAAGGGATAAAGAATATGTACATAAAGACATATGAATGAGTGATGGTACAGAACGGCAAGATGCAGGCAAGATGCAGTAGATGGTATCGAGTACAGTATATACATATGAGATGAGTAATGTAGGGTATATAAACAAAGTGGCATAGTTTAAAGTGGCTAGTGATACATGTATTACATAAAGATGCAGTAGATGATAGAGTACAGTATATACATATACATATGAGATGAATAATGTAGGGTATGTAAACATATTAAGTAGCATTGTTTAAAGTGGCTAGTGATATATTTTACATCAATTTCCATCAATTCCCATTATTAAAGTGGCTGGAGTCAGTGTGTTGGCAGCAGCCACTCAATGTTAGTGGTGTAGAAAATTGTAAAAATTGAGAAAAAAAACTGGAATGAGTAGGTCCAAACTTTTGACTGGTACTATATATATCCACTGAGTATACTAAACATAAAGAACACCTTCCTAATATTGAGTAATTCATAAAAATCCTATAATGTGATTTTCGGGATTTTTTTTCTCATTTTGTCTGTCATAGTTGAAGTGTACCTATGATGAAAATTACAGGCCTCTCTCATCTTTTTAAGTGGGAGAACTTGCACAATTGGTGGCTGACTAAATACTTTTTTGCCGCACTGTACATATAATGGGATTGAATGGAGGTTGGGGCTGTTGGCCAACTTCTTATGTTTTCTTTTCCTGTGTACATTTAATTTATTATCAATTCAACTCTGTATGTGTTTCTTACAGTTTTTCTTTTCTTTTGACTGGCAGCCTACGGGTACATGTTTTATAAACTTCTAAGTTTATATGGATAATGTACCTGTAACCCCCCCCCCCCAACAAAAAATATAAAACAAAATGTGGTACCGTGCACGATGATTGTTTATTTGTATGCATCACGATAAGCTCGTTCAAATGCCTATGGCGGCGAACAAGTAACGCATGTAGAATATTTTTACAATACACACTCACACACGCTGACCGTAGGGATAGGGTAGTGGAGTTTGACAGTCACTTTAATGTATGTTGTAGCTGCAGAGCGAGGTGGAAGCACAACATTTGCTCACTCATTAAATATACACTAGAGCTTAAAGTATGTAACTCTCAGGTTCAGCATCTAAATTAGTGTCCTCACACCTCGCGTTGTGGCGTATTGCCTACAGCTGTAACGATCCTCTTCATCTGAGGGACAGGAATATGAAAGATCGGTGTAACGGCTGTTGGTGGAAGAAGGTGAGGACCAAGGTGCAGTGTGGTACACGTTCATCCTTTTAATATTGGAACTGAACACTGATTAACAAAACAAGAACAACCGTAACAGATCTGTCTGGTGCAGACACATAAACAGAAAGCAAACTACCCACAAAACCCATGTGGGCAAGAGCTACCTAAGTATGGTTCTCAATCAGAGACAACGATAGACAGCTATCCCTGATCGAGAACCCTACCCGGCCAAAAACATAGAAAAAGGAACATAGAATGCCCACCCTAGTCACACCCTGGCCTAACCAAAATAGAGAATAAAAGCCTCTCTATGGCCAGGGCGTGACAATCGGACCAAACTGCAGAGTGGTACATGTCCATGTTAAATTTATTACAACTGAACACTGAATACAAAATAACAAAAGTGAAACAACGAAAATCGAAACAGTCCTATCAGGTGACACAACACAAAACAGGAAACAGTTCTGTCTGGTGCAGACACAGAGACAGAAAACAACTATCCACAAACACAGGTGGGAACAGGCTACCTACGTATGGTTCTCAATCAGAGACAACGATTGACAGCTGCCTCGTATTGGGAACCATACCAGGCCAAAACCAGAAATACAAAACATAGAATGCCCACCCCCAACTCACGCCCTGACCAAACCAAAATAGAGACATAAAAAAAGGAACTAAGGTCAGGACATGACACCAGCCTCATGTCCAAACCGATGCTGACATGCAGGAGTCACCAAACTTTAAAATGTAGCCAAACTTTAATGAGACTTTTAATGACATAAATATAGGCTAAATGCCAGTCATGTTTGACAAATATAATGAAGGATAATTAACATGAACATCTAAAGGCTTGATTCTGTCGACTACTCAATGCACGGTTCATTCAGATCAAATTGTCACAAGACCTGGGAGTGAAGGATAGTGCCTGTGGAACAACGCAGATCACCCACCTTGAATCTGAGCGAGTAGTGGTCAGCATTTTGAAACTATTTAACCATAAATGTAATTGTTTATAACCTGAACGTTTGTCAGTTTATAAAGCATGTCCTACCTTCTTTCAAAGTAGCCTAGCCTAGCCCTGAGAATTATTTTATAAATACATTAATTGATATTTGCTTGTAATTGTGATGTTGCAATATTTGACAGGCTGCCAAGGGTGGCCAACCATCCTCCAGGAGAGCTTTAAAGGCTCATTGTTATATTTTAAGACAGGTTTGAATATGCAAAAAAGCCAATAGGCAGAGTGTAGCCTACAGGACAAGTGGCTAAAAAAGTTAATGACAAGCCTTGCCACTTCTTCACATGGATATATCGGCTGAAGAATCCAAAGAACCCAAAGGTCTGTCACTCAACTCTAGGGAAGAGTCCCACTGGTGGTGGGGAAGACATTTTCAGAGGGAGCAGCTATGCTATGCTAAACTGTTCAATGCTATGCTATGCTACGCTAAGGTAGTGTTATGCTACTGTATATCTGGCATTCAGGAGTGGCATCTAGTTTTCAGGATTGAGGCATTGTCTAAACGTCAGGTAGCGCAGCGAGGGTTTTATAGGAGACGCCACCTGTAGGAATAGAATGGGGTTGAAGTGAATTGCAATTTAATTCAGTCACTTCAAGAGATGATTTGAGACTACAATTCTAAAATTGCAACGTGCCATTTATTCTCAAGGATCTTTCCATTTCTAAACGGGAATTTCAATTGGCTTCTTCAATTGACTGACTCCAAATAGATGTTTTGTGGTTTGCAATGGAGAGTTGAAGCAAAACTTAAGAGTTAAATACCTTATCTTCTGCCACTGAGTATCATGTGTCAATACACAGCCAGTCATCAGGTATGAAAGAGACATACAGCCTTTGTTCCCTGCATTCTTCTTTGAACAGCAGGGACGTCATTATGCAGCTTTATTAAATATTGATCATGTGTTTGAGGTGGCAGCTTGTTAGATGGCTGTAGGGGTAACAGCTATAGGTAATTATTCATGGGTGCCACATCAGAAAACAAAATAATTATACACATTGGCACACCGTCCACTTTATTTATATACTCAGCAACTTTATTTACTTCCAAGCGTCTTGGTAGGACAATCTTCCCTTTCTTTCCCTTTGATCTTTCAGTCTTTTCTCGACATGCTAAACATTCACACATCCACACACACTGTGAATTTGATATACTGTACAGGTGCACTAGCACACACTCTCCCACAACCACCCACACACAGCATCGACTCTTAGCCTGCAGGCTTCACATAGCAGAGTATCGTTTTTTTCTAATTTTTTTCATTTACTTGATTAAAATAGATTTGCATATGGAAATTGTGATAAAATTGTATTAATTTGTTATGAACAAAGGATAATTACTTTCACATATTAAAAGCAAATCATACAAAGGAGATGGAGGAGGGACAGGTGATGATGAGGATATTGATATTGAACTCTGCTCAGTTAGGGCTTCTCATTCCACCCACACACTGGCTACTTCTACCCACTAACTCCCATGAGACACACACACATACGTGCACGCACACCCGCACACACACACACACACACACCTCCCATGCCACCCCCAACCTGCCACCATGTTCTTGGCTGTGGTGTGCGATATTATGGAACAGAAACCAATAAGAACTGAGCGTGAGCTATAAGAACATTTCGACCATGGCAACTCTTTGTAAGCAGGCTACCAGTGTGTACAGAAACAGGGATAGAAGGTGTGTGCTTGTAAGAGCGTGTGATGAGTGTGAATGTTTATTGCTACTGTGTCCAGGAGTATCTGTGTGACACTATAGCAACTCAAACTGGTCTCCTCATGAGCCAACTTACACACATCAGAAGAAAAAAAACAGGCTAATTAATTAAGAACAGTATTAGAAGTAATGGGATATTATAATATAAATTGCTACATTCTGGAACCAATTTAATCCAATTACTGAAACCCCTCATGAATATAATACCTCAGAAATCACTCGGTAAAGGTCTAAAGGGAGAGATGTCAGACTATTACACAAAAAGAAAAACGATCTCATTCTTTTTTCAACTCTGAGACCAACGATAATTTGAATGGTTAAAACGAATGGTAATTTGAATAGCAAACCTAATGATAATGAGTTAATTGACATTTTAGGTCATTTCAACCTGAGTGCTTCTAGCTTTAAGTCTTCTCTGTTTGATAAAGACTAAATAGCTTTAGTGTTAATTCATGTTCTCTCTTAATAGATTTGCTTGTCTTAGAAAGGAGGACAATAGCTTATAGAAGAAAGTATTGCGTGTACTCTATCTATTGGTTGGTCCTACTTTAAATGAAGTCATGCTGGTTCTGTGGTTCTGTCGTTACATAGGCAGGCTCACTGTGGGTACATCCTGTTACATACGTCACTGTAGGATTGTTTTGTTGAGTAGACATTGTTTCAGTAGTACTTTTTCAGTATTTTAGGAAATTGTACTGTAACTGTATCAAATTATTTCCTAATGAAATATCATAATTTTTTTCGGTAGAAAGGTTGGTTGTTCTTTATATCAGTGACTAATTTATCCACGGCATAATGCACATGTAATTACATCAACTCTCTCTTTTATCAAACGGAGCCAGAAATGTGGCCTAAATGGAAACATATGGACATTAGTGCGAAATATGGAGAACTATGCGAAGGAATTGCTATGTATTCCCTAGCCGATCCTCCAGCCAATCCCAGAGAAGAACAAATGATGATTTGAAGTTGGATTGTATAGTTGCGGTGAATGAGAAACAAAATGCTTAGTGTTGTTAATGTTTTTGGAAATGTATGCATGTAAAACGTTGTTGTTTATTGTTTTTGTCTGTTGTAAAAAATATATATATACTACTTTATTTATCCACTTGGAGACAATTTGAAAGGCATTAACAGAAGCACAATAACATAATTTCATGCATCCTTCAGTTGACATACTGTGTGTATAGGCCCAAAATAATAAAATAACACAAAACCAGAACAACAGTGGATGTTCATTGAGAAAAACAACTGTTCAGGCAACTGTAAACCATAGTCTCCTTCTTTCTCCTGTCTATTGGAAGCCTACAAATATTGATGATATTTCTGACTATCCATGTTGTCAAATAGATAACTATTTCCTGTGGTAAACGGGTTTGTGGGATTGGTCAATTACTAGACTGTCTTGCCCTAGTTCACATTCATATTCCAGGAAGAACTAAATTGAGCTAGACAATGCAGGGAAAGTTGAAGTAGAACAAATCAAATCAAATTGTAGTTGTCACATGTGCCGAATACAACTAGTGTAGACTTTATAGCGAAATAATGCAGTTTTAAGAAAAATAAAAGTAAAAAATAGATAAGTAAAAAAGAATAAGAACTAAGGAGCAGCAGTAAAATAACAGTAGTGAGGATTTATACAGCGGGTACCTGTATAGAGTCCATGTGCGGAGCCACAGGTTAGTCGAGGTAATTGAGGTAATATGTACATGTAGGTAGAGGTAAAGTGACTATGCATGGATAATTAACAGAGAGTAGCAGCAGTGTAAAAGGGGAGGGGGACAATGCTAATAGTCTGGGTAGCCATTTGATTACCTGTTCAAGAGTCTTAGGGCTTGGGAGTAGAAGCTGTTAAGAAGCCTTTTGGACTTAGACTTAGCGCTCTGATACCACTTGCCGTGCGGTAGCAGAGAGAACAGTCTACGACTAGGGTGGCTGTAATATTTGACCATTTGTTGGGCCTTCTTCTGACACCGCCTGGTATAGAGGTCCTGGATGGCAGGAAGCTTGGCCCCAGTGATGTTCTGCCATACGACCTACCCTCTGTAGTAGAGGTCGACCGATTAATCGGAATGGCCTATTAATTAGGGCCGATTTCAAGTTTCCATAACAATCGGAAATCGGTAATTTTGGATGCCGATTTAAAAAAAATAAGGCTGGGTTTCTGTACAGCACTTTGAGATATCAGCTGATGTACGAAGGGCTATATAAATCAATTTGATTTGCGACCACCTGCCTTATGAGGAGCCCGTTTGTTACGCGAATGCAGTAAGAAGCCACGGTAAGTTGCTAGCTAGCATTAAACTAAATCCTTCATAATCACTAGTTATAACTACACATGGTTGATGATATTACTAGTTTATCTAGCGTGTCCTGCGTTGCATATAATCGATGCAGTGCCATTTGCGAAAAAGGACTGTCGTTGCTCCAACGTGTACCTAACCATAAACACCAATGCCTTTCTTAAAATCAATACACAGAAGTGTATCTTTTTAAACCTGCATATTTAGCTAAAAGAAATCCAGGTTCGCAGGCAATATTAACTAGGTGAAATTGTGTCACTTCTCTTGCGTTCATTGCACGTAGAGTCAGGGTATATGCAACAGTTTGGGCCGCCTGGCTCATTGTGAACTAATTTGCCAGAATTTTACGTAATTATGACATAACATTGAAGGTTGTGCAATGTAACAAGAATATTTAGACCGATGGATGCCACCCGTTAGATAAAATACCAAACGGTTCCGTATTTCACTGAAAGAATAAACGTCTTGTTTTCGAGATGATAGTTTCCGGATTCTACCATATTAATGACCTAAGGCTCGCATTTCTGTGTGTTATTATGTTATAATTAAGTCTATGATTTGATAGAGCAGTCTGACTGAGCGATGGTAGGCACCAGCAGGCTCATAAGCATTCATTCAAACAGCACTTTCGTGCGTTTTGCCAGCAGCTCTGCTGTTTATGACTTCAAGCCTGTCAACTCCCGAGATTAGGCTGGTGTAACAATGTGATGTGAAATGGCTAGCTAGTTAGCGGGGTGCGCGCTAATAGCGTTTCAAACATCACTCGCTCTGAGACTTGGAGTAGTTGTTCCCCTTGCTCTGCATGGGTAACGCTGCTTCGAGGGTGGCTGTTATCATTGTGTTCCTGGTTCGAGCCCAGGTAGGAGCGAGGAGAGGTACGGAAGCTATACTGTTACACTGGCAATACTAAAGTGCCTATAAGAACATCCAATAGTCAAAGGTATATGAAATACAAATGGTATAGAGAAATAGTCCTATAATTCCTATAATAACTACAACCTAAAACTTCTTACCTGGGAATATTGAAGACTCATGTTAAAAGGAACCACCAGCTTTCATATGTTCTCATGTTCTGAGCAAGGAACTTAAACGTGAGCTTTCTTACATGGCACATATTGCACTTTTACTTTCTTCTCCAACACTTTGTTTTTGCATTATTTAAACCAAATTGAACATGTTTCATTATTTATTTGAGGCTAAATTGATTTTATTGATTTATTATATTAAGTTAAAATAAGTGTTCATTCAGTATTGTTGTAATTGTCATTATTAGAAATACATTTTAAATATCGTCCGATTAATCGGTAACGGCTTTTTTTTGTCCTCCAATAATCGGTATCGGCATTGAAAAATCATAGTCGGTCGACCTCTACTCTGTAGTGCCTTGAAGTCGGAGGCCGAGCAGTTGCCATACCAGGCAGTGATGCAACCAATCAGGATGCTCTCGATGGTGCAGCTGTAGAACTTTTTGAGGATCTGAGGACCCATGCCAAATCTTTTCAGTCTCCTGAGGGGAAATAGGCTTTGAGGTAGATGTAGTAGGGTAATAACAGTAATATAAAAGTGGAAATGGACAAAGGTAGAGCCTCTACTACTCTATCTATACCCACTCCTTCTCTGTCTGTTACTCTATCTATACCCACACCCTCTCTCTCTATTACTCTATCTATACCCACTCCCTCTCTCTCTGTTACTCTATCTATACCCACTCCCTCTCTGTCTGTTACTCTATCTATACCCACTCCCTCTCTCTCTATTACTCTATCTATACCCACTCCCTCTCTCTCTATTACTCTATCTATACCCACTCCCTCTCTGTCTGTTACTCTATCTATACCCACTCCCTCTCTCTGTTACTCTATCTATACCCACTCCCTCTCTGTTACTCTATCTATACCCACTCCCTCTCTGTCTGTTACTCTATCTATACCCACTCCCTCTCTCTCTATTACTCTATCTATACCCACTCCCTCTCTCTCTGTTACTCTATCTATACCCACTCCCTCTCTGTCTGTTACTCTATCTATACCCACTCCCTCTCTCTGTTACTCTATCTATACCCACTCCCTCTCTGTCTGTTACTCTATCTATACCCACTCCCTCTCTCTGTTACTCTATCTATACCCACTCCCTCTCTGTCTGTTACTCTATCTATACCCACTCCCTCTCTGTTACTCTATCTATACCCACTCCCTCTATGTCTGTTACTCTATCTATACCCACTCCCTCTCTCTCTATTACTCTATCTATACCCACTCCCTCTCTCTCTGTTACTCTATCTATACCCACTCCCTCTCTGTCTGTTACTCTATCTATACCCACTCCCTCTCTCTGTTACTCTATCTATACCCACTCCCTCTCTGTCTGTTACTCTATCTATACCCACTCCCCCTCTGTTACTCTATCTATACCCACTCCCTCTCTGTCTGTTACTCTATCTATACCCACTCCCTCTCTCTGTTACTCTATCTATACCCACTCCCTCTCTGTCTGTTACTCTATCTATACCCACTCCCCCTCTGTTACTCTATCTATACCCACTCCCTCTCTGTCTGTTACTCTATCTATACCCACTCATTCTCTCTGTTACTCTATCTATACCCACTCCCTCTCTGTCTGTTACTCTATCTATACCCACTCCCTCTCTGTCTATTACTCTATCTATACCCACTCCCTCTCTGTCTGTTACTCTATCTATACCCACTCCTTCTCTGTCTCTTACTCTATCTATACCCACTCCCCCTCTGTCTGTTACTCTATCTATACCCACTCCCTCTCTCTGTTACTCTATCTATACCCACTCCCTCTCTGTCTGTTACTCTATCTATACTCACTCCTTCTCTCTGTTACTCTATCTATACCTACTCCCTCTCTCTCTGTTACGCTATCTATACCCACTCCCCCTCTCTCTCTGTTACTCTATCTATACCCACTCCCTCTCTGTCTGTTACTCTATCTATACCCACTCCCTCTCTCTGTTACTCTATCTATACCCACTCCCTCTCTGTCTGTTACTCTATCTATACTCACTCCTTCTCTCTGTTACTCTATCTATACCTACTCCCTCTCTCTCTGTTACTCTATCTATACCCACTCCCCCCTCTCTCTCTGTTACTCTATCTATACCCACTCCCTCTCTGTCTGTTACTCTATCTATACTCACTCCTTCTCTCTGTTACTCTATCTATACCTACTCCCTCTCTCTCTGTTACTCTATCTATACCCACTCCCCCTCTCTCTCTGTTACTCTATCTATACCCACTCCCTCTCTGTCTGTTACTCTATCTATACCCACTCCCTCTCTGTTACTCTATCTATACCCACTCCCTCTCTCTCTGTTACTCTATCTATACCCACTCCCTCTCTGTCTATTACTCTATCTATACCAACTCCCTTTCTCTCTGTTACTCGATCTATACCCACTCCCTCTCTCTGTTACTCTATCTATACCCACTCCCTCTCTCTGTTACTCTATCTATACCCACTCCCTCTCTCTCGATTACTCTATCTATACTCCTCCCTCTCTCTCTGTTACTCTATCTATACCCACTCCCCCTCTCTCTGTTACTCTATCTATACCCACTCCCTCTCTCTCTGTTACTCTATCTATACCCACTCCCTCTCTCTATTCCTCCATCTAAACTCACTCCTTCTGTCTGTTACTATATCTTATCTATACCCACTCCCTCTTTCTCTGTTACTCTATCTATATCCACTCCCTCTCTCTCTCTGTTACTCTATCTATACCCACTCCCTCTCTCTCTGTTACTCTATCTATACCCACTCCCTCTCTCTTTTACTCTATCTATACCCACTCCCTCTCTCTGTTACTCTATCTATACCCACTCCACTCCCTCTCTCTCTGTTACTCTATCTATACCCAGTCCCTCTCTCTGTTACCCTATCTATACCCAGTTCCTCTCTCTGTTACTTGATCTATACCCACTCCCTCTCTCTCTGTTACTCTATCTATACCCACTATCTCTCTCTCTATTACTCTATCTATACCCACTCCCTCTCTCTCTATTACTCTATCTATACCCACTCCTCTCTCTCTCTGTTACTCTATCTATACCCCACTCCCTCTCTCTGTTACTCTATCTATACCCACTCCCTCTCTCTGTTACTCTATCTATACCCACTCCCTCTCTCTATTACTCTATCTAAACTCACTCCCTCTGTCTGTTACTATATCTTATCTATACCCACTCCCTCTTCTCTGTTACTCTATCTATATCCACTCCCTCTCTCTCTGTTACTCTGTCTATACCCACTCCCTCTCTCTCTGTTACTATAATCTATACCCACTCCCTCTCTCTCTATTACTCTATCTATACCCACTCCCTCTCTCTCTGTTACTCTATCTATACCCAGTCCCTCTCTCTGTTACCCTATCTATACCCAGTTCCTCTCTCTGTTACTTGATCTATACCCACTCCCTCTCTCTCTGTTACTCTATCTATACCCACTATCTCTCTCTCTATTACTCTATCTATACCCACTCCCTCTCTCTCTATTACTCTATCTATCACCCACTCCCCTCTCTCTCTCTGTTACTCTATCTATACCCACTCCCTCCTCTGTTACTCTATCTATATACCCACTCCTCTCTCTGTTACTCATCTATACCCACTCCCCTCTCTCTATTACTCTATCTAAACTCACTCCCTCTGCTGTTACTATATCTTATCTATACCCACTCCCTCTTTCTCTGTTACTTCTATCTATATCCACTCCCTCTCTCTCTGTTACTCTGTCTATACCCACTCCCTCTCTCTCTGTTACTATATCTATACCCACTCCCTCTCTCTCTATAACTCTATCTATACCCACTCCCTCTCTCTCTATTACTCTATCTATACCCACTCCCTCTCTCTCTATTACTCTATCTATACCCACTCCCTCTCTCTCTATTACTCTATCTATACCCACTCCCTCTCTCTCTGTTACTCTATCTATACCCACTCCCTCTCTCTGTTACTCTATCTATACCCACTCCCTCTCTCTGTTACTCTATCTATACCCACTCCCTCTCTGTCTGTTACTCTATCTATACCCACTCCCTCTCTCTGTTACTCTATCTATACCCACTCCTCTCTCTCTGACTCTATCTATACCCACTCCCTCTCTCTGTTACTCTATCTATACCCACTCCCTCTCTATGTTACTCTATCTATACCCACTCCCTCTCTATGTTACTCTATCTATACCCACTCCCTCTGTGTGTTACTATATCTTATCTATACCACTCCCTCTTCTCTGTTACTCTATCTATACCCACTCCCTCTCTCTCTGTTACTATATCTATACCCACTCTCTCTCTCTCTGTTACTCTATCTATACCCACTCCCCTCTCTGTTACTCTATCTATACCCACTCCCTCTTCTTTTTACTCTATCTATACCACTCCCTCTCTCTGTTACTCTATCTATACCACTCCCTCTCTCTGTTACTCTATCTATACCCACTCCCTCTCTGTTACTTGATCTATTCCACTCCCTCTCTGTTACTCTATATATACCCACTCCCTCTCTCTCTGTTACTTGATCTATTCCCACTCCCTCTCTGTTACTCTATCTATACCCACTCCCTCTCTCTCTGTTACTTGATCTATTCCCACTCCCTCTCTGTTACTCTATCTATACCCATTCCTCTCTCTCTATTACTCTATCTATACCACTCCCTCTCTCTCTGTTACTCTATCTATACCCACTCCCTCTCTCTCTATTACTCTATCTATACCCACTCCCTCTCTCTCTGTTACTCTATCTATACCCACTCCCTCTCTCTGTTACTCTATCTATACCCACTCCCTCTCTCTCTGTTACTCTATCTATACCCACTCCCTCTCTATGTTACTCTATCTATACCCACTCACTCTGTGTGTTACTATATCTTATCTACACCCACTCACTCTGTGTGTTACTATATCTTATCTATACCCACTCCCTCTTTCTCTGTTACTCTATCTATACCCACTCCCTCTCTCTGTTACTCTATCTATACCCACTCCCTCTCTCTGTTACTCTATCTATACCCACTCCCTCTCTCTATGTTACTCTATTTATACCCACTCCCTCTCTATGTTACTCTATCTATACCCACTCCCTCTCTATGTTACTCTATCTATACCCTCTCCCTCTCTATGTTACTCTATCTATACCCACTCCCTCTCTCTGTTACTCTATCTATACCCACTCCCTCTCTCTGTTACTCTATCTATACCCACTCCCTCTCTCTGTTACTCTATCTATACCCACTCCCTCTCTATGTTACTCTATCTATACCCACTCCCTCTCTATGTTACTCTATCTATACCCACTCCCTCTCTCTGTTACTCTATCTATACCCACTCCCTCTCTATGTTACTCTATCTATACCCACTCCCTCTCTTTATGTTACTCTATCTATACCCACTCCCTCTCTATGTTACTCTATCTATACCCACTCACTCTGTGTGTTACTATATCTTATCTATACCCACTCCCTCTTTCTCTGTTACTCTATCTATATCCACTCCCTCTCTCTCTGTTACTATATCTATACCCACTCCCTCTTCTTTACTCTATCTAATCCACTCCCTCTCTCTCTGGTACTATATCTATACCCTCTCCCTCTCTCTCTATTACTCTGTCTATACCCACTCCCTCTCTCTCTGTTACTCTATCTATACCCACTCCCTCTCTCTCTATTACTCTATCTATACCCAGTCCCTCTCTCTGTTACTCTATCTATACCCACTCCCTCTCTCTCTTTTACTCTATCTATACCCAGTCCCTTTCTCTGTTACTCTGTCTATACCCACTCCCTCTCTCTCTGTTACTATATCTATACCCACTCCCTCTCTCTCTATTACTCTATCTATAACCACTCCTCTCTCTGTTACTCTATATATACCCATTCCCTCTCTCTCTGTTACTCTATCTATACCCACTCCCTCTCTCTCTGTTACTTCTCTATACCCACTCCCTCTCTCTCTGTTACTCTATCTATACCCACCCTCTCTCTGTTACTCTATCTATACCCATCCCTCTCTATGTTACTCTATCTATACCCACTCCCTCTCTATGTTACTCTATCTATACCCACTCCCTGTGTGTTACTATATCTATCTATACCCACTCCTCTTTCTCTGTTACTCTATCTATACCCACTCCCTCTCTCTCTGTTACTATATCTATACCCACTCCTTCTCTCTGTTACTCTATCTATACCCACTCCCTCTCTCTGTTACTCTATCTATACCCACTCCCTCTTCTTTTACTCTATCTATACCCACTCCTCTCTCTGTTACTCTATCTATACCACTCCCTCTCTCTCTGTTACTCTATCTATACCCACTCCCTCTCTGTTACTTGATCTATTCCCACTCCCTCTCTGTTACTCTATATATACCCACTCCCTCTCTCTCTGTTACTTGATCTATTCCCACTCCCTCTCTGTTACTCTATCTATACCCACTCCCTCTCTCTCTGTTACTTGATCTATTCCCACTCCCTCTCTGTTACTCTATCTATACCCATTCCCTCTCTCTCTATTACTCTATCTATACCCACTCCCTCTCTCTCTGTTACTCTATCTATACCCACTCCCTCTCTCTCTATTACTCTATCTATACCCACTCCCTCTCTCTCTGTTACTCTATCTATACCCACTCCCTCTCTCTCTATTACTCTATCTATACCCACTCCCTCTCTCTCTGTTACTCTATCTATACCCACTCCCTCTCTCTCTGTTACTCTATCTATACCCACTCCCTCTCTCTGTTACTCTATCTATACCCACTCCCTCTCTCTCTGTTACTCTATCTATACCCACTCCCTCTCTCTCTGTTACTCTATCTATACCCACTCCCTCTCTGTCTGTTACTCTATCTATACCCACCCTCTCTCTGTTACTCTATCTATACCCACTCCCTCTCTGTCTGTTACTCTATCTATACCCACTCCCTCTCTCTGTTACTCTATCTATACCCACCCTCTCTGTCTGTTACTCTATCTATACCCACTCCCTCTCTGTTACTCTATCTATACCCACTCCCTCTATGTCTGTTACTCTATCTATACCCACTCCCTCTCTCTCTATTACTCTATCTATACCCACTCTCTCTCTCTGTACTCATCTATACCCACTCCCTCTCTGTCTGTTACTCTATCTATACCCACTCCCTCTCTCTGTTACTCTATCTATACCCACTCCCTCTCTGTCTGTTACTCTATCTATACCCACTCCCCCTCTGTTACTCTATCTATACCCACTCCTCTCTGTCTGTTACTCTATCTATACCCACTCCCTCTCTCTGTTACTCTATCTATACCCACTCCCTCTCTGTCTGTTACTCTATCTATACCCACTCCCCCTCTGTTACTCTATCTATACCCACTCCCTCTCTGTCTGTTACTCTATCTATACCCACTCATTCTCTCTGTTACTCTATCTATACCCACTCCCTCTCTGTCTGTTACTCTATCTATACCCACTCCCTCTCTGTCTATTACTCTATCTATACCCACTCCTCTCTGTCTGTTACTCTATCTATACCCACTCCTTCTCTGTCTCTTACTCTATCTATACCCACTCCCCCTCTGTCTGTTACTCTATCTATACCCACTCCCTCTCTCTGTTACTCTATCTATACCCACTCCCTCTCTGTCTGTTACTCTATCTATACTCACTCCTTCTCTCTGTTACTCTATCTATACCCACTCCCTCTCTCTCTGTTACTCTATCTATACCCACTCCCTCTCTCTCTGTTACTCTATCTATACCCACTCCCTCTCTGTCTGTTACTCTATCTATACCCACTCCCTCTCTCTGTTACTCTATCTATACCCACTCCCTCTCTGTCTGTTACTCTATCTATACCCACTCCCCCTCTGTTACTCTATCTATACCCACTCCCCTCTCTGTCTGTTACTCTATCTATACCCACTCCCTCTCTCTGTTACTCTATCTATACCCACTCCCTCTCTGTCTGTTACTCTATCTATACCCACTCCCCCTCTGTTACTCTATCTATACCCACTCCCTCTCTGTCTGTTACTCTATCTATACCCACTCATTCTCTCTGTTACTCTATCTATACCCACTCCCTCTCTGTCTGTTACTCTATCTATACCCACTCCCTCTCTGTCTATTACTCTATCTATACCCACTCCCTCTCTGTCTGTTACTCTATCTATACCCACTCCTTCTCTGTCTCTTACTCTATCTATACCCACTCCCCCTCTGTCTGTTACTCTATCTATACCCACTCCCTCTCTCTGTTACTCTATCTATACCCACTCCCTCTCTGTCTGTTACTCTATCTATACTCACTCCTTCTCTCTGTTACTCTATCTATACCTACTCCCTCTCTCTCTGTTACTCTATCTATACCCACTCCCCCTCTCTCTCTGTTACTCTATCTATACCCACTCCCTCTCTGTCTGTTACTCTATCTATACCCACTCCCTCTCTCTGTTACTCTATCTATACCCACTCCCTCTCTGTCTGTTACTATCTATACTTACTCCTATACCTCACTCCTCTTTCTCTGTTACTCTATCTATACCTACTCCCTCTCTCTCTGTTACTCTATCTATACCCACTCCCCTCTCTCTCTGTTACTCTATCTATACCCACTCCCTCTCTGTCTGTTACTCTACTATACTCACTCCTTCTCTCTGTTACTCTATCTATACCTACTCCCTCTCTCCTGTTACTCTATCTATACCCACTCCCCCTCTCTCTCTGTTACTCTATCTATACCCACTCCCTCTCTGTCTGTTACTCTATCTATACCCACTCCCTCTCTGTTACTCTATCTATACCCACTCCCCTCTCTCTCTGTTACTCTATCTATTACCCACTCCCTCTCTGTCTATTACTCTATCTATACCAAACTCCCTTTCTCTCTGTTACTCGATCTATACCCACTCCCTCTCTCTGTTACTCTATCTATACCCACTCCCTCCTCTGTTACTCTATCTATACCCACTCCCTCTCTCTCGATTACTCTATCTATACTCCTCCCTTCTCTCTCTGTTACTCTATCTATACCCACTCCCCCTCTCTCTGTTACTCTATCTATACCCACTCCCTCTCTCTCTGTTACTCTATCTATACCCACTCCCTCTCTCTATTCCTCCATCTAAACTCACTCCTTCTGTCTGTTACTATATCTTATCTATACCCACTCCCTCTTTCTCTGTTACTCTATCTATATCCACTCCCTCTCTCTCTCTGTTACTCTATCTATACCCACTCCCTCTCTCTCTGTTACTCTATCTATACCCACTCCCTCTCTCTTTTACTCTATCTATACCCACTCCCTCTCTCTGTTACTCTATCTATACCCACTCCCTCTCTCTCTGTTACTCTATCTATACCCAGTCCCTCTCTCTGTTACCCTATCTATACCCAGTTCCTCTCTCTGTTACTTGATCTATACCCACTCCCTCTCTCTCTGTTACTCTATCTATACCCACTATCTCTCTCTCTATTACTCTATCTATACCCACTCCCTCTCTCTCTATTACTCTATCTATACCCACTCCCTCTCTCTCTCTGTTACTCTATCTATACCCACTCCCTCTCTCTGTTACTCTATCTATACCCACTCCCTCTCTCTGTTACTCTATCTATACCCACTCCCTCTCTCTATTACTCTATCTAAACTCACTCCCTCTGTCTGTTACTATATCTATCTATACCCACTCCCTCTTTCTCTGTTACTCTATCTATATCCACTCCCTCTCTCTCTGTTACTCTGTCTATACCCCACTCCCTCTCTCTCTGTTACTATATCTATACCCACTCCCTCTCTCTCTATTACTCTATCTATACCCACTCCCTCTCTCTCTGTTACTCTATCTATACCCAGTCCCTCTCTCCTGTTACCCTATCTATACCCAGTTCCTCTCTCGTTACTTGATCTATACCCACTCCCTCTCTCTCTGTTACTCTATCTATACCCACTATCTCTCTCTCTATTACTCTATCTATACCCACTCCCTCTCTCTCTATTACTCTATCTATACCCACTCCCTCTCTCTCTCTGTTACTTCTATCTATACCCACTCCCTCTCTCTGTTACTCTATCTATACCCACTCCTCTCTCTGTTACTCTATTCTATACCCACTCCCTCTCTCTATTACTCTATCTAACTCACTCCCTCTGTCTGTTACTATATCTTATCTATACCCACTCCCTCTTCTCTGTTACTCTATCTATATCCACTCCCTCTCTCTCTGTTTACTCTGTCTATACCCACTCCCTCTCTCTCTGTTAACTATATCTATACCCACTCCTCTCTCTCTATACTCTATCTATACCACTCCCTCTCTCTCTATTACTCTATCTATACCCACTCCCTCTCTCTCTATTACTCTATCTATACCCACTCCCTCTCTCTCTATTACTCTATCTATACCCACTCCCTCTCTCTCTGTTACTCTATCTATAACCCACTCCCTCTCTCTGTTACTCTATCTATACCCACTCACTCTCTCTGTTACTCTATCTATACCCACTCCCTCTCTGTCTGTTACTCTATCTATACCACTCCCTCTCTCTCTGTTACTCTATCTATACCACTCCCTCTCTCTCTGTACTCTATCTATACCCACTCCCTCTCTCTGTTACTCTATCTATACCCACTCCCTCTCTATGTACTCTATCTATACCCACTCCCTCTCTATGTTACTCTATCTATACCCACTCCCTCTGTGTGTTACTATATCTTATCTATACCCACTCCCTCTTTCTCTGTTACTCTATCTATACCCACTCCCTCTCTCTCTGTTACTATATCTATACCCACTCCCTCTCTCTCTGTTACTCTATCCTATACCCACTCCCTCTCTCTGTTACTCTATCTATACCCACTCCCTCTCTCTTTTACTCTATCTATACCCACTCCCTCTCTCTGTTACTCTATCTATACCCACTCCCTCTCTCTCTGTTACTCTATCTATACCCACTCCCTCTCTGTTACTTGATCTATTCCCACTCCCTCTCTGTTACTCTATATATACCCACTCCCTCTCTCTCTGTTACTTGATCTATTCCCACTCCTCTCTGTTACTCTATCTATACCCACTCCCTCTCTCTCTGTTACTTGATCTATTCCCACTCCCTCTCTGTTACTCTATCTATACCCATTCCCTCTCTCTCTATTACTCTATCTATACCCACTCCCTCTCTCTCTGTTACTCTATCTATACCCACTCCCTCTCTCTCTATTACCTATCTATACCCACTCCCTCTCTCTCTGTTACTCTATCTATACCACTCCCTCTCTCTGTTACTCTATCTATACCCACTCCCTCTCTCTATGTTACTCTATCTATACCCACTCCCTCTCTATGTTACTCTATCTATACCCACTCACTCTGTGTGTTACTATATCTTATCTACACCCACTCACTCTGTGTGTTACTATATCTTATCTATACCCACTCCCTCTTTCTCTGTTACTCTATCTATACCCACTCCCTCTCTCTGTTACTCTATCTATACCCACTCCCTCTCTCTGTTACTCTATCTATACCCACTCCCTCTCTCTATGTTACTCTATTTATACCCACTCCCTCTCTATGTTACTCTATCTATACCCACTCCCTCTCTATGTTACTCTATCTATACCCTCTCCCTCTCTATGTTACTCTATCTATACCCACTCCCTCTCTCTGTTACTCTATCTATACCCACTCCCTCTCTCTGTTACTCTATCTATACCCACTCCCTCTCTCTGTTACTCTATCTATACCCACTCCCTCTCTATGTTACTCTATCTATACCCACTCCCTCTCTATGTTACTCTATCTATACCCACTCCCTCTCTCTGTTACTCTATCTATACCCACTCCCTCTCTATGTTACTCTATCTATACCCACTCCCTCTCTTTATGTTACTCTATCTATACCCACTCCCTCTCTATGTTACTCTATCTATACCCACTCACTCTGTGTGTTACTATATCTTATCTATACCCACTCCCTCTTTCTCTGTTACCTCTATCTATATCCACTCCCTCTCTCTCTGTTACTATATCTATACCCACTCCCTCTCCTCTTTTACTCTATCTATATCCACTCCCTCTCTCTCTGTTACTATATCTATACCCTCTCCCTCTCTCTCTATTACTCTGTCTATACCCACTCCCTCTCTCTCTGTTACTCTATCTATACCCACTCCCTCTCTCTCTATTACTCTATCTATACCCAGTCCCTCTCTCTGTTACTCTATCTATACCACTCCCTCTCTCTCTTTTACTCTATCTATACCCAGTCCCTTTCTCTGTTACTCTGTCTATACCCACTCCTCTCTCTCTGTTACTATATCTATACCCACTCCCTCTCTCTCTATTACTCTATCTATACCCACTCCCTCTCTCTGTTACTCTATATATACCCATTCCCTCTCTCTCTGTTACTCTATCTATACCCACTCCCTCTCTCTCTGTTACTCTATCTATACCCACTCCTCTCTCTCTGTTACTCTATCTATACCCACTCCCTCTCTCTGTTACTCTATCTATACCCACTCCCTCTCTATGTTACTCTATCTATACCCACTCCCTCTCTATGTTACTCTATCTATACCCACTCCCTCTGTGTGTTACTATATCTATCTATACCCACTCCCTCTTTCTCTGTTACTCTATCTATACCCACTCCCTCTCTCTCTGTTACTATATCTATACCCACTCCCTCTCTCTCTGTTACTCTATCTATACCCACTCCCTCTCTCTGTTACTCTATCTATACCCACTCCCTCTCTCTTTACTCTATCTATACCCACTCCCTCTCTCTGTTACTCTATCTATACCCACTCCCTCTCTCTCTGTTACTCTATCTATACCCACTCCCTCTCTGTTACTTGATCTATTCCCACTCCCTCTCTGTTACTCTATATATACCCACTCCCTCTCTCTCTGTTACTTGATCTATTCCCACTCCCTCTCTGTTACTCTATCTATACCCACTCCCTCTCTCTCTGTTACTTGATCTATTCCCACTCCCTCTCTGTTACTCTATCTATACCCATTCCCTCTCTCTCTATTACTCTATCTATACCCACTCCCTCTCTCTCTGTTACTCTATCTATACCCACTCCCTCTCTCTCTATTACTCTATCTATACCCACTCCCTCTCTCTCTGTTACTCTATCTATACCCACTCCCTCTCTCTCTGTTACTCTATCTATACCCACTCCCTCTCTCTGTTACTCTATCTATACCCACTCCCTCTCTCTCTGTTACTCTATCTATACCCACTCCCTCTCTATGTTACTCTATCTATACCCACTCACTCTGTGTGTTACTATATCTTATCTACACCCACTCACTCTGTGTGTTACTATATCTTATCTATACCCACTCCCTCTTTCTCTGTTACTCTATCTATACCCACTCCCTCTCTCTGTTACTCTATCTATACCCACTCCCTCTCTCTGTTACTCTATCTATACCCACTCCCTCTCTCTATGTTACTCTATTTATACCCACTCCCTCTCTATGTTACTCTATCTATACCCACTCCCTCTCTATGTTACTCTATCTATACCCTCTCCCTCTCTATGTTACTCTATCTATACCCACTCCCTCTCTCTGTTACTCTATCTATACCCACTCCCTCTCTCTGTTACTCTATCTATACCCACTCCCTCTCTCTGTTACTCTATCTATACCCACTCCCTCTCTATGTTACTCTATCTATACCCACTCCCTCTCTATGTTACTCTATCTATACCCACTCCCTCTCTCTGTTACTCTATCTATACCCACTCCCTCTCTATGTTACTCTATCTATACCCACTCCCTCTCTTTATGTTACTCTATCTATACCCACTCCCTCTCTATGTTACTCTATCTATACCCACTCACTCTGTGTGTTACTATATCTTATCTATACCCACTCCCTCTTTCTCTGTTACTCTATCTATATCCACTCCCTCTCTCTCTGTTACTATATCTATACCCACTCCCTCTCTCTTTTACTCTATCTATATCCACTCCCTCTCTCTCTGTTACTATATCTATACCCTCTCCCTCTCTCTCTATTACTCTGTCTATACCCACTCCCTCTCTCTCTGTTACTCTATCTATACCCACTCCCTCTCTCTCTATTACTCTATCTATACCCAGTCCCTCTCTCTGTTACTCTATCTATACCCACTCCCTCTCTCTCTTTTACTCTATCTATACCCAGTCCCTTTCTCTGTTACTCTGTCTATACCCACTCCCTCTCTCTCTGTTACTATATCTATACCCACTCCCTCTCTCTCTATTACTCTATCTATACCCACTCCCTCTCTCTGTTACTCTATATATACCCATTCCCTCTCTCTCTGTTACTCTATCTATACCCACTCCCTCTCTCTCTGTTACTCTATCTATACCCACTCCCTCTCTCTCTGTTACTCTATCTATACCCACTCCCTCTCTCTGTTACTCTATCTATACCCACTCCCTCTCTATGTTACTCTATCTATACCCACTCCCTCTCTATGTTACTCTATCTATACCCACTCCCTCTGTGTGTTACTATATCTTATCTATACCCACTCCCTCTTTCTCTGTTACTCTATCTATACCCACTCCCTCTCTCTCTGTTACTATATCTATACCCACTCCCTCTCTCTGTTACTCTATCTATACCCACTCCCTCTCTCTGTTACTCTATCTATACCCACTCCCTCTCTCTTTTACTCTATCTATACCCACTCCCTCTCTCTGTTACTCTATCTATACCCACTCCCTCTCTCTTTTACTCTATCTATACCCACTCCCTCTCTCTGTTACTCTATCTATACCCACTCCCTCTCTCTCTGTTACTCTATCTATACCCACTCCCTCTCTGTTACTTGATCTATTCCCACTCCCTCTCTGTTACTCTATATATACCCACTCCCTCTCTCTCTGTTACTTGATCTATTCCCACTCCCTCTCTGTTACTCTATCTATACCCACTCCCTCTCTCTCTGTTACTTGATCTATTCCCACTCCCTCTCTGTTACTCTATCTATACCCATTCCCTCTCTCTCTATTACTCTATCTATACCCACTCCCTCTCTCTCTGTTACTCTATCTATACCCACTCCCTCTCTCTCTATTACTCTATCTATACCCACTCCCTCTCTCTCTGTTACTCTATCTATACCCACTCCCTCTCTCTCTGTTACTCTATCTATACCCACTCCCTCTCTCTGTTACTCTATCTATACCCACTCCCTCTCTCTCTGTTACTCTATCTATACCCACTCCCTCTCTATGTTACTCTATCTATACCCACTCACTCTGTGTGTTACTATATCTTATCTACACCCACTCACTCTGTGTGTTACTATATCTTATCTATACCCACTCCCTCTTTCTCTGTTACTCTATCTATACCCACTCCCTCTCTCTGTTACTCTATCTATACCCACTCCCTCTCTCTGTTACTCTATCTATACCCACTCCCTCTCTCTATGTTACTCTATTTATACCCACTCCCTCTCTATGTTACTCTATCTATACCCACTCCCTCTCTATGTTACTCTATCTATACCCTCTCCCTCTCTATGTTACTCTATCTATACCCACTCCCTCTCTCTGTTACTCTATCTATACCCACTCCCTCTCTCTGTTACTCTATCTATACCCACTCCCTCTCTCTGTTACTCTATCTATACCCACTCCCTCTCTATGTTACTCTATCTATACCCACTCCCTCTCTATGTTACTCTATCTATACCCACTCCCTCTCTCTGTTACTCTATCTATACCCACTCCCTCTCTATGTTACTCTATCTATACCCACTCCCTCTCTTTATGTTACTCTATCTATACCCACTCCCTCTCTATGTTACTCTATCTATACCCACTCACTCTGTGTGTTACTATATCTTATCTATACCCACTCCCTCTTTCTCTGTTACTCTATCTATATCCACTCCCTCTCTCTCTGTTACTATATCTATACCCACTCCCTCTCTCTTTTACTCTATCTATATCCACTCCCTCTCTCTCTGTTACTATATCTATACCCTCTCCCTCTCTCTCTATTACTCTGTCTATACCCACTCCCTCTCTCTCTGTTACTCTATCTATACCCACTCCCTCTCTCTCTATTACTCTATCTATACCCAGTCCCTCTCTCTGTTACTCTATCTATACCCACTCCCTCTCTCTCTTTTACTCTATCTATACCCAGTCCCTTTCTCTGTTACTCTGTCTATACCCACTCCCTCTCTCTCTGTTACTATATCTATACCCACTCCCTCTCTCTCTATTACTCTATCTATACCCACTCCCTCTCTCTGTTACTCTATATATACCCATTCCCTCTCTCTCTGTTACTCTATCTATACCCACTCCCTCTCTCTCTGTTACTATATCTATACCCACTCCCTCTCTCTATATTACTCTATCTATACCCACTCCCTCTCTCTGTTACTCTATATATACCCATTCCCTCTCTCTCTATTACTCTATCTAAACTCACTCCCTCTGTCTCTATTACTCGATCTATACCCACTCCCTCACTCTCTGTTACTCTATCTATCCCCACTCCCTCTCTTCCTCCCTCTCTCTCTTTCTCGCTTCCTTGCTACAGCAATTTGGACGGTGTGTGCCAGGGCAAACAGTGGCAGAGCATCTCACGAAAGACATGCTCGCACGCAAGCTAACACACACACAGTTATGCACACTTACACACTCAGCAATCAGGGTTGATCTTTTGAATCAATTTCTGCAGGTTTGTGTGTCTATCTATCTATCTATCTATCAGAGGTGTATGGACGGGGGAAGCTAAACTCCAACATGGTCGTTAGTGCTCTTGTTTTAATTCCTTCCTTTATTTATGCATGCCTCTGTGCCTGGCCGTTTAACAGCCAGCTGTTCTGAGGTGAGCCCGGCGGAATGCCAAGTCCCCTGTGGTTGGTTACCGTTGGTTACCATCACCGTTAACATTCCCTCTCGTCTCCGCCCCTCTCCTCTGCCTGCAACTCTGGTAAAGGCGTCTGGGCGGCAAATGCCTCTGAGCTATTTTACCACAAAGTGTGGGTGTGTGTGGGTGTGGGTGTGTGTGTGTGTGTACTCTTATACCCTAGTATGTACCTCATTGGATATTGAAACACACACATACACATTGCTGTTACTCTGGCTGTTTTGGGGGGATAGTGACAGACAGAGCTGCGAAAGGTTAAGTAGTAAATACAACCATGCTATTTCCCATTGTTGAAAATAATCAATATAAAGAGTATCATTTGAGGGTCAGGGTACTTTTCCAGTGAAATTATGTTAAACAGGCAGATCTCCATCAAGGTTATTCCTTTCTGTTAGCTTAACCTCTTGGCTTATCTCTGTGTCTCTCTCTACCCCCTCCCTCTCTCCCTGAAGCTATACACTATGTATTTGTGATTAGACTCATATTTAGAAAGAGGGGACAGGGGCGTGGGACGAATCTCACTGCAAAGCTGTTAATTCTTGTGCACACGCTTGGCAATAGGGAGTTAATCACATCAACGCTGGCCCCTCTCGTCCTGTTGCTCACCGTGTGTCTGTTTGTGTGTGTGTCTTTGTGTGTGTGTGTGTGTGTGTGCGTGTCTTTGTGTGTGCGTGTGTGTGTCTGTTTGTGTGTGTGTGTGTGTCTGTGTGTGTGTCTCTGTGTGTGTGTGTGTGTGTGTGTGTGTGTGTGTGTGTGTGTGTGTGTGTGTGTGTGTGTGTGTGTGTGTGTGTGTGTGTATGTGTGTGTGTGTGTGTCTGTGTGTGTGTCTCTGTGTGTGTGTGTGTGTGTGTGTGTGTGTGTGTGTGTGTGTGTGTGTGTGTGTGTGTGTGTGTGTGTGTGTGTGTGTGTGTGTGTGTGTGTGTGTGTGTCTGTGTGTGTGTGTGTGTGTGTGGGTGTGTGTGTGTGATTGTGCATCAATGACTCATGAGGACTCATGGGTCCAATCACCTGTGTCCTCTATACTCCACATACAGTATATATGTGTGGGGTGTAGTTATGGCCCTCCTTACTTATCTTCTATGACAAAATCTTTGAGCCCTTCTGCAAATGGCATAAAACACACAAATAACATGGACGCCACATGATCCTCTCTGTCAAGGCCAAAGCCTGTTATTTAGAGGGCTCTGATACAGCGGTGACATGCACCCATTGCTTTACATGTGTGAGAATGAAGGGAGTTGGAAGATTTAGAATTTCTCAAACACCTGAAATAGCTTTTTCCTGCAATCTAGATCCATAATCATTACGCCTAATTTTATGCAAAAATGTGTCTATTTTTCTGCGTAGGTTATCTAAGCATACCTCTTTAGCTGTTCAATTGTCATTTTAATGAGTCATTCTGTCTGTTGTAAATCACACATCTCAATTTACTGCACTAACATGCCAAGGATATTACATCTACATTACAACACAGTACATGGGATCACACCACACATCATCAACACAGGCACATATCATGGCATCATAATTAATACACAAATATCTTGTTGTTGTCATAAGATTCAGCCCACTATGTTAATCATGTGTTCAGGCCATCCTGTCAGCCCACTATGTTAATCATGTGTTCAGGCCATCCTCTCAGCCCACTATGTTAATCATGTGTTCAGGCCATCCTGTCAGCCCACTATGTTAATCATGTGTTTAGGCCATCCTGTCAGCCCACTATGTTAATCATGTGTTCAGGCCATCCTGTCAGCCCACTATGTTAATCATGTGTTCAGGCCATCCTGTCAGCCCACTATGTTAATCATGTGTTTAGGCCATCCTGTCAGCCCACTATGTTAATCATGTGTTCAGGCCATCCTGTCAGCCCACTATGTTAATCATGTGTTCAGGCCATCCTGTCAGCCCACTATGTTAATCATGTGTTCAGGCCATCCTGTCAGCCCACTATGTTAATCATGTGTTCAGGCCATCCTGTCAGCCCACTATGTTAATCATGTGTTCAGGCCATCCTGTCAGCCCACTATGTTAATCATGTGTTCAGGCCATCCTGTCAGCCCACTATGTTAATCATGTGTTCAGGCCATCCTGTCAGCCCACTATGTTAATCATGTGTTCAGGCCATCCTGTCAGCCCACTATGTTAATCATGTGTTCAGGCCATCCTGTCAGCCCACTATGTTAATCATGTGTTCAGGCCATCCTGTCAGCCCACTATGTTAATCATGTGTTCAGGCCATCCTGTCAGCCCACTATGTTAATCATGTGTTCAGGCCATCCTGTCAGCCCACTATGTTAATCATGTGTTCAGGCCATCCTGTCAGCCCACTATGTTAATCATGTGTTCAGGCCATCCTGTCAGACCACTATGTTTTTATTTTTTTATTTTATTTTATTTCACCTTTATTTAACCAGGTAGGCCAGTTGAGAACATGTTCTCATTTACAACTGCGACCTGGCCAAGATAAAACAACAACACAGAGTTTCACTTGGGATAAACAAACATACAGTCAATAACACAATAAAAAAATCTATATATAGTGTGTGCAAATGTAGCAAGATTAGGGAGGTAAGGCAAAACATAGGCCATGGTGGCAAAATTATTTCAAATTTAGCATTAACACTGGAGTGATAGATGTGCAGATGATGATGTGCAAGTAGAGATACTGGGGTGCAATCGAGCAAAAATAAATATAGGGATGAGGTAGTTGGGTGGGCTATTTACAAATGGGCTGTGTACAGGTACAGTGGCCGGTAAGCTGCTATGACAGCTGATGCTTAAAGTTAGTGAGGGAGATATAAGTCTCCAGCTTCAGTGATTTTTGCAATTCGTTCCAGTCATTGGCAGCAGAGAACTGGAAGGAAAGGCGGCCAAAGGTGGTGTTGGCTTTGGGGATGACCAGTGAAATATACCTGCTGGAGCGGGTGCTACGGGTGGGTGTTGCTATGGTGACCAGTGAGCTGAGATACGGTGGGGCTTTACCTAGCAAAGACTTATAGATGACCTGGAGCCAGTGGGTTTGGCGACGAGTATGAAGCGAGGGCCAGCCAACGAAGGCATACAGGTCGCAGTGGTGGATAATATATGGGGCTTTGGTGACAAAACGGATGGCACTGTGATAGACTCTATCCAATTTGCTGAGTAGACTGTTGGAGGCTATTTTGTAAATGACATCACCAAAGTCAAGGATCGGTAGGATAGTCAGTTTTACGGGGGTATGTTTAGCAGCATGAGAGAATGAGGCTTTGTTGCGAAATAGGAATCCGATTCTAGATTTAATTTTGGAGATGCTTAATGTGAGTCTGGAAGGAGAGTTTACAGTCTAACCAGACACCTGGGTATTTGTAGGTTACAATACCATATTACATTTAAACCAACTATTGTCTGCATGTATAAGCTTTCCTCTTGAGCTGTCTATCCTCTTTTTTTAAAGAAACTAGCTGCGCTTCTCTGCATCTCTGACCAAATCTGCGTAAAAGATTAAAAGGAATGTGAATCTTATTCAGTACATTTTGTAATTGCTTGCTTTTTCTAAAGTCCAGCCAACTTGCCAGCAGGCATGCCAGCTTAGGTAGTTAGACAAGCTACTCGAATTGATGGATAGCTTGAAATGGCTTGGTAGCTACAGTAGTTATGAGGTTGGGAGATTGGGAACCTATCTAGCTGGCTAGCTAAAAACCCAACTTCATAACATTATTATGGTGGCTAGTATTACAGAGAAACAACAAAACATTTTTGTTTTATTTATTCATCAAGAAGGAGTCAATGGGATACATAGCTTGATCAAATCCATACACAAACATACCTCCTGCGAGTGCTATCCATCACCGGCAGCTAAAATCAAATCAAACGCTGTGTGTGTCACTCACAGCAGGACAAATCTGAGGGTCTTGTGCCCCTTACGGGCATGACTCCTTTGCTCTGTTATATGCCTTAAAGTCCAAGTAAAGAAGTGTGATTGATTTGACACACTACTGCCTACAGGACAAGACAATTTAAGCTGAGAAATGATTAGAAATGGCCTCTTGGATTCAGTGTCTGGACTTTATACATTCTACACAGTGTTAATAGGATAGAAGGGCATTGACAAAGCTACCTTTAGGGAATTACTGGGTGAGGTTAGTTACACAGTACTGTTGTTTGTGCTATTTTAGGTGACATTCAAATTTGAATCATTTTCACCACAATTACGAATGTTCCCTGTGCCACCCAATGCCCTGGACCTGCAGGAATTATGGGAAGTAATTGTGCTGCTGTAATTTGTAGCCATTGACCCGGGCCTGCTATTACCCATTGTCAGTTTTACTGATGAATCTTCTTACCATTAAAGCCCAATGTCCAGCCTAGTGTCCAAGCTCGCTAAGCAGTTCTTTATAGATTATGTCATGTCGGTAATAAAGATAAAAGGCAGCTAATGTGCGGCTAATGAAATCTGGACCTGAGCAACTTTGCGAATTTATATAATTCATAGGACTGTTCCCACCAAGCTGTGTTCTTCCTCACGGTCGTAAGTCAAAGATTTAGCAGGGTTTAGAGATTAGGGGCTCATTCAACAGGGTTACAAAAATGAAAAATTGCACATCAGGGACAAACAATGCCAATATAGGGGTTTTGTAGTAGTGATCAAATATATATTTTTTAAACCTGTCCGAAGTCACATCCCCAACATTGAGAAATGAGAGCAGATCTCGAGTTAGGATTCGGCCTCGGTGTGGAGATTTGGACTAACTAGTGCATTGTGGGCTCTCAGTGGTGAGTTTTGCTTAATACTCTAGAGCTATACAACAGAAGCCTCTTAAATACATGTATAAAGCCTAATATTCCTTGACAACTAGGAGACAGATGTTATCTCCACAGAAGGTGTGTGGTTAATCTGGTCCAGTCAGTTAGGTGTGTATGTCAAGGGGAGAGATGTAGAGGCTGTGCTCAGAGATGTGAAGAGGAAGTACTTGCTTCACTACCCTTCTCCCAAACCCATGGTACCAAGTCTCTCTAGATCAGGGCTAGTGGGAAGCAGGTCCACAGCACTGCTGGTTTTCTCTTCCAACTTGCACTTGATCAATTCATCTCGAACATCTGACCAATTAGACCTATGTAACTCTCTAGACGTCGAATCAGAGTCTAAATGGTTGAACAAGTCTCTACTTATAAAGGACAAAATAGAGACTACAACGTGTCACTACCTGAGATGAACCGTTTAGTGTGTTAGAATGTCTGACAACATGTTTTCAGACTGTGTGTGTTTGTGTATGTGTCTGTGTCTTTATCAGTTTGTGTTTACCATATTTGTGTGTGTGTAAGCCTGTGTTTGTGTGTGTAATTCTCCTGCTGTCTTCTCGCCATTTTATTGCTTTCTTGAGCTTCTCTGGGAGAAATCCTCTTGATTCGTCCTGTCCCTCAGGCTACAGCCCCGCATAGAGCAGATGTTCCACTGAAAAGGCCATGAATGTTTAATCATTTGTGTTATTGATGCTACTCTTTTGTTTGTTGGTGTGTGTTTGTGTGTGTTTGTGTGTGTGTGTGGGTGTGTGTGGGGGTGTGTGTTTGTGTGTGCGTGTGCGTGTGTGCGGGTAAGTTTTGGGATATACTTCTCTAAATGCAAGTATCAGTGTAAGACATGGGAAGGAAATGCAGAACCCCTCGTCTCAACATAGTTATGACTTTCCAATGCACTGCTTGAAATGTCTCTGTGTATGTTAGAGCAACATGTTCAACATATTTCACTAAAAGTGAAAAATACAGTTAATAATTAACGGATCAAATATTTACATTCCTTTACTATTCATGATATAACTGGAAAATAAAAAAGATTATAGAGACACAGGACATTTCAAATTGAAAGCCAGTATGAATAGTTAGATAGATGGATTTACCTTACTACCAAAGGTAAGTGTAGATTGACCCTTGTTTAAAATACGATTCATTGGACTAAAACCTGCTATGTTAGTGTTTTAAACTGACAGCCAGATCTGACAATTAGACGGCATGCCTTCGGCTTTGATTGGCATGGTAATTGGATTGTCATTGGGGCTGAAAACCTATTATCTTTGGATCATGCCCCATGAAATTTGCTGGAAAGACTTCTCTGTCCATCATTAGGTTGGCCATCTTGGGGGCCTCGCAAATTAGCTTTTTAGTGGAGAAGAAAAAAATGCCTGTGCACCGCTGGGACCCTTGGATCCTCCGAATCACTGCAAACCTAATCTGGGCTCTATTGATTAATGATATTAGCATAGCAGGTAGAGCTAACTCGCTAACACCGTGCTGTGTTATTGCTCATCACACTCAGCACTCGCTGGTAGCGGGGGAGAGAGGAGAGAGAGGGAGGTAAAGAGAGAGTGGGTTAATGAGAGAAAGGTGAGAGGTAGAAAATAAATAAAAAAGTGAAAACTGTGGGTGACTTTATTTGCAGTTGTTGGTGTAGAATAGCATAATCCATGTGGTCTCTATGACCACGGCAGTGAATAAGTAGCAATTTGAAGTAATGAAAGTGAGAATGCCACCATACCCTCAGAGATGTGGAAGAGGTGTTGTTACATGTTGCATTCCTCAGCTCGATAGCAAATTAATTCAACTGATATTCTCTGAATATCTGTTATAATGAAAACCATTATAATGGACTCTAGTTTTAGTCTGGCCTGACTCTCATTCAGTAACTCTCCTTCAGTGTTGCCATCTCTCTCACACAAACACGAACACAACAGTGGGGGGTCATGACAGAATTATTATGCAGCATGACAGAATTATTAAACCAAGTTTTCAAATGACCAGTTGTTTCTTTGGAAATATATATTGTGATCAGGTGCATTTGAACAACAGCATAAATACATCTAGAGAATTTCACTTTTGCACGTAAAAACAGAATCACCACTGCTGCACATGGAGCTGTTCTTGGCAGAGAATAGCCTACTAGGTAACTGAACAGCTTGTTTTTGAAACAAGAAAATGTACACAACTTAGCAACACTTTTATGGACATTTAAACGTAATCCATTAATTCTATAATATTTTTACAGAAACCAGTCAAGCGTTTCGAAAAGTGCTCAGCATATGTGGGAACTCCTTCAAGACGGTTGGAAAAGCATTCTAGGTGAAAATACATTTGGATTTGTTTAACACTTTTTTTGGTTACTACATGATATTTCATAGTTTTGATGGATTCACTATTATTCTACAATGTATAAAATAGTAAAAAATAAAGAAAAACCCTTGAATGAGTAGGTGTATCCAAACTTTTGACTGGTACTGTATATATATACTCTGGGGAAGGGTACCAAAAGATTTATGCAGCATTGAAGGTCCCCAAGAACACAGTGGCCTTATTCATGCTTAAATTGAAGAAGTTTGGAACCACCAAGACTCTTTCTTGAGCTTGCTGCCTAGGCTAAGGAGAAGAACCTTGGTCAAGGAGGTGACCAAGAACCTGATGGTCACTCTGACAGAGCTCTAGAGTTCCTCTGTGAAGATGGAAGAACCTTCTAGAAGAACAACCACCTCTACAGCACTCCAACAATCAGACCTCTATGGTAGTAGCCAGAGGGAAGCCATTCCTCAGTAAAAGGCACATGACAGCACGCTTGGAGTTGCTGAAAGGCACCTAAAGACTCTCAGACCATGAGAAACAAGATTCTCTGGTCTGATGAAACCAAGATTGAACTCTTTGACCTGTATGCCAAGCATCATGTCTGGAGGAAACCTGGCACCATCCCTACGGTGAAGCATTTTCAGTGGCAGGGACTAGTCAGGATTGAGGGAAATATGAACGAAGCAAAGTATAGAGAGATCCTTGCTCCAGAGCACTCAGGACCTCAGACTGGGGCGAATTTGAGGTGCCCAGCCAGAGCCCAAACTTGAACCTGATCAAACATCTCTGGAGAGACCTGAAATTAACTGTGCAGCAACACTCCCCATCCAACCTGACAGAGCTTGAGAGGATCTGCAGAGAAGAATGGGAGAAACTTCCCAGATTGAGTTGTGCGAAGCTTGTAGCGTCATACCCAACAATACTCGGTGCTGTAATCGCTGCCAAAGGTGCTTCAGCAAAGTACTAAGTAAAAGGTCTGAACACTTATGAAATGTCATATTTCATTATTATTATTTTTTTAATTAAATTAGCGAACATTTCTAAAAACCTGTTTTTGCTTTGTCATTTTGCTGTATTTTGTGTAGATTGATTTTGGGGTATTTTAGAATAAAGCTGTAATGTAATAAAATGTGAATAAAGTGAATAAACTTTCTGAAGGCAATGTAAAATGTTGGCCCAATCACAAGTTTGGCACCACCCCAAACATCGTAATGGACAGGCTGCCTCTGCAACACCATCAGTCTGAACCCCTTAAATATCCTCAGCGTGTGTATGTGTGTGTACAGTGCCTTCAGAAAGTATTCACACATCTGGACTTTTTCCACATTTTGTTGTGTTACAGCCTGAATTTAAAATGGATTATATCGATTTTATTTCTCACCCATCTACACACAATAAACCATAATGACAAAGTGAAAACATGTTCTTAGAATTGTTTGTAAATATTCACACCCGAGTCAATACTTTGTAGAAGCACCTTTGGCGACAATGACAGCTTTGAGTCGTCAACTTTGCACATCTGGATTTGGGGATTTTCGCCCATTCTTCCTTGCAGATTTTCTCAAGCTCTGTTAAGTTAGATGGCTGTGAACAGTGGTGAACAGATTTTCAGTGTGATTCACACCTGGGCTTTGGCTGGGCCACTCAAGGACTTTAACATTCTTGTTCTGAAGCCATTACCGTGTTGCTTCGGCTGTATGCTTGGGGTCATTGTGCTGTTGGAACTGTTCGCCCCCAGTCTAAGGTCGTTTACACTCTGAAGCAGGTTCTCATCAAGGATTTGCCTGTATCTGGTTCCATTCATTGTTCCCTCTATCCTTACCAGTTTCCCAGTCCCTGCCTCTCAAAAGTGCCCTAGAGACGGTTGTCCTTCTGTCAGGTTGTCCCATCTCAGCCAAGGAACTCTGTAGTTCTGTCAGAGTGGTCATTGGGTTCTTAGTCACTTCCCTGAGGTCCTTCTTGCCTGGTTTCTCAGTTTGGTCGGACGGCCAGCTTTAGGCAGATTCTGGGTAATTACATGTGTTTTCAATTTCCCAATGATGGAGACAACTGTGCTCTTGGAACCTTTAAACACTCTAGAAATGGTTTTATACCTTCCTCAGACATTTGCCTCATCACTATTTATCTTCACAGGAGGCTGCTGATGGGAGAACGGCTCATAATATTTGCCAGAACGGAGCAAATGGAATGGCATTAAAACACCTGGAAACCATGTGTTTAATGTATTGGATACCATTCCACCTATTCAGCTCCAGTCATTACCTCGAGCCTGTTCTCCCCAATTAAGGTGCCACCAACCTCCGGTTTTGGACTTCATGGTAGTTTCTGCTCTGACATGCACTGTCAACTGTGGGACTTTATAGAGACAGAAGTTGCTTTCTAAACCATGTCCAAACAATTGAATTGTCCACAGGTGGACTCCAATCAAGTTGTCGTGACGTCTCAAGGATGATCAAAGGAAATTGGATGCACCTGAGCTCAATTTGGAGTGTCATAGCAAAGGGGCGTGAATACTTATGTAAATGAGATATTTCTGTATTTTGCAACAAAAAAAATGCTCACTTTATAAGTATGGGGTATTGTGTGTAGATGGGTGGGAAAAAATCTATCTGTAATACAACAAAATGTTAAATAAGTCAAGGGGTATGAATACGTTCTGAAGGCACTGTATGTTGTGTGTATGTGTGTGGGTGTGTGTATAAATGTGTTTATGCATCTCATGCAAATGATTGCTACATTTACATGTACACCTTGAAAGCCCAATCCTTCTACCCTCCACCCTGGGGACGGATGGATAACAAAATGGCTTCCCCGTCACTGATTCTCAGCCCTGATTGTAAATGGATGTCCCACTGAGAAAATGATTATATTTTCTCTTTAATGTATCAGAAAGTAACAATGTCGTTTTGGCACCCGTAGACAGATACGTGAAAGGTGTGAGTAACTGAGAGCGTGTGTGTGTGTGTGTGTGTGTGTGTGTGTGTGTGTGTGTGTGTGTGTGTGTGTGTGTGTGTGTGTGTGTGTGTGTGTGTGTGTGTGTGTGTGTGTGTGTGTGTGTGTGTGTGTGTGTTTGATAAGCACGCTCTGAGATGCAGTGAGTACTCATCAGAAAGCAAATCAGACACTCACGTTGACACTGAGCTCCCAAGACCTCTTCTGATGAACTGGCTGTCTACTGTCTGGGTGTACTGCTCCTGTTTGATAGAGAGCAGTAGTGAGGGCTGGGGAAGAGAGTGAAACTGTGAGAGAAAGAGATTCTCTGTGTAAGAAAAATAAGGGAAAGAGTGTTAGAAAAGAGTGCGAGTAGGAGATAGAGTCTGTTCTAGCCGAGTGTGTGTGAGACCATGCTGATGAGCAGGAGCACACTCAGACCAGACAACACATTGTACAGCAGGGGGTGGCTCTACGCATGGTAATGAACCACAAGTGTTTGTGTGTGTGTGTGGATGCTTTCATGTGCGCATATCTGTTTGTGTGTGTGGTGTGTGCGTGTGTGTGAATCTACTTTATGTGTGTTGGGCCGTGGCGGTGGAGATGTTCTATCTTGCCGCTTCACACAATTCAGTGTGTGTGTGAAAAAGCTCTTATGCAGGCACTGTTGATCACCACCTATCAACTGGCATCTGATTTGCATTCTGTGGATGCATCATTATTCACAACATTTGATGTCCATAAAACACATTAGAACTATTTCCCTGAGCAAAATAATATTGGCCTGGCTCGGCAGACATCATTTGTGGGCCCAAATTGTAAAAATTTAAATTGATATGTAAGAAAATGCCCCATTACCTTTTTCATTAATGGTTATAATGCATTCAGAGTGTCATCCGTGGAAGGGACTGGTGTTTTCATCGGAGAAAATAGTTGGCCTGAACATGGACACAAATACACACACACATTAGCACTATATACTGCATTTCGTTTCTCTTATTCATCATTACTTTGTGCATGTGAATATCAATGTACTGATTGCATTATGCATTTTTCTAATTGCACCATTAATATCTAGAATTGGAAAATGCATTGTGGCAGTGAGGAAGAGGCCATGCTACTTGGGCTGGGCCAAAATATCATATAACGACATCGTTCACATTTTTGACAGTATTTTCTGTTTTTAAATAATAATAGTAATGAAAGTGAAATATGCTTTATGAGGAGTTCATGACCTTAGGGTGGCAACACATAGACTATAATTGATTTCAATGGGTCTGTCTCCATTCTGATTGTTTTATACTGTTCAATCCAACTTCAAACAAAAGTCATTTTTAGCATTTTCATCCATTTCTGCTTTTCTGGCACTTTTGTTATCATTTCCACAATATGCCAAGCAGAGCTCCATGTTGTCGGCAAAACATTTAGGCCCAGTTAATTGGTGAACTGGAATCATGGAAAAATAATGATTAATATAATTCTATAGTTGGAATATAATGAATTAATAAGCGAGGGAGAAATTATTGACTGTGTGTGTTAGTCAGTGTTTCCAGGAGACCCAAACTAGATGTTCAATATTGCATTGCATGTTTTCTTACCCCATGTGGCTAGCTAGCTAACATATTCATGCTTCGCCTATTCTTCTCAGATTTAGAAAATACCATTGCATAAAATACATGCTTACCTATGTATACACCTGCACTAGTACAAGGCTGTATTAGATAGCTACGTTTGCTCTGACTCTTAGTACATTTAGCAAGCTAGCTAGCCAGGTAACTAGCGATTAGCATTAGCGGCTAGCAATTTATTTTAGCCAGAACCTCCTAAGAAAAGACAAATTAGCAGGCAGTAGGTTGCAGTCAATAAGATACACAAAGTAATAGTGTAATTATATTATAGATGCAGCATCATTGTCGCCAACGTCTTTCGGCATCTATCTGACCATGTAAGTAAGTAAGTGCTCATGACTCCATGGTGGAGTTGAATTACATGGGACAGGGCTTGGTGTGGGGAAGTGGAAGCAGCATGTATCAGGAGGGGGAGAAATATTACGAAAACCAGTGGGTAAAACCTGGTTGAAAAGACGTCAGTATGGTTGATTAAGCACATTTTTTTACTGACCAGAATAGTATGTATTTTTCTGACCTCCATATGACCCGTTGGCAATAATTGTGACCACTATAATATTATTTGCTATATTATGTACTGGTCAAAGTTAAGACCCCATCATCAGGATAAAGTTGGATATTGAAAATATTTATAAATTTATATTTGTTCCCGTAGGCACCAATTCATGTTTAAATCTTCAACTTATTCTTACATTTAATATAGATCAAGCAATGGCAAAAACAAATCTATGTTACAATTTTTTGCGCATCTGCGTATAGTAATTTTTTCAGAATTCACCCAGACATTACATGCATGGAGAAACTGGTACACAAAGTATATACACTTTTGCCCTCAGAACAGCATCAATTAATCGGTGCATACAAGGTGCCGAAAGCTTTCCACAGGGATGCTGGCTCATGTTAACTCCAATGCTTCCCACAGATGTGTCAAGTTCGCTGGATGTCCTTTGGGTGGTGGACCATTCTTGATACAAACGGGAAACTGTACAGCATGAAATACCCAGCAGCGTTGGAGTTCTTTACACAAACCGGTGTGCCTGCCACCTACTACCGTTCCCAGTTCAAAGGCTCTTAAATTCACCCTCTGAACGGCAAACATACACAATCCGTGTAAAAATCCTTCTTTGACCTGTCTCCTCCAGTTAATTTACAGTGATTGAAGTGGATTTACCAAGTGAAATCAATACGGGATCATAGCTTCCACCTGGATTCACCTGGTCAGTCTGTCATGGAAAGAGCAGACGTTCTTAATGTTTTGTATACTCAGCGTAAAGACCCATTGTTTTATGTGATTCATTATTAATGAGTGGTGTGGTGGGGTAGATCCTCATCAAGGATCGCTGAGCACAGAAGGTGACCTGGAGCGTAGTGTCCCTCTTTAAGAGTGGTGTGATGGGTCAGATCTGGAGCGTAGTGTCCCTCTTTAAGAGTGGTGTGATGGGTCAGATCTGGAGTGTAGTGTCCCCCTTTAAGAGTGGTGTGATGGGTCAGATCTGGAGCGTAGTGTCCCTCTTTCAGAGTGGTGTGATGGGTCAGATCTGGAGCGTAGTGTCCCTCTTTAAGAGTGGTGTGATGGGTCAGATCTGGAGCGTAGTGTCCCTCTTTAAGACTGGTGTGATGGGTCAGATCTGGAGCGTAGTGTCCCTCTTTAAGACTGGTGTGATGGGTCAGATCTGCAGTGAAGAGAATCAACATATTAAAGTAAACTAGTAAATAGAATTCCTGAAGAAAATTTGTTGACTCAGCTAAAACTATTTCCATTGTACTAGTTGAAGAAGTTTGTGGCAGTTATACCTAGAGATGTGTTCAAAAAAGAGCAACTGGCTCATATTCCTTGTCCATACTGTCAGTGCTTGACTGAAATAAGTTCCGGTACTCATTTTGTGTGCTGCTACTGTTTATATTTAGGTGCAGGAGCTCCACAATACTTTCGAGGTAATATTCTATAAGAGGAACAGGAACTCAAGCAGTAGAAATGGTGCCGGTACTCAGCTCTGGTGAGCTCCTGCTCAAGTCAAGCACTACATACTGTACTTTGTGTCCTACTCCACCACGGCGGTCAGAGGCATATTTCTTTTTTCTCAGTGAGACCTGATGAAAAGAAAAAACGTTAATGATCATCATCAGCATAGCTAACAAAAAGCTAGCTCTTACCAAGCTGTTTATCAGGAATCAATACACATTGAAAATCAGAGTATCAATGAGAAAAAAACACTTTGCCCACAAAACTTACTATCAATGACTATGTACTTAAGGAGGGGGGGGGGGGGTTCTGCTCTCTTTTCCCTGGGATGTGGCAAAATAGGTCACTCGTAAGTGCATACTCTTCGCGTCCTCTCTCCTCACCTCCTTCTCAAAACCCATTGGATGACAAATCCAGAGGTTCCTCCCCTCTGACCTTCTCCTCTAATGGGTTTTGAGAATGATACCACGAGAGAGGAGGAGGATGCAATTGAGATTCTCCCCTCGAATTAAGGTCATTGACATGTTTCAGGACCTGTAAAGACAGAGACAAATCATGATTAACCATTACCTAAGGTTGTAACTAAGTTAGACTTAGCCTAGCAAGTACATTGACTATGTTGCCCTTCAGCAATCTGGCAGTCAGGTAGACAGACGGAGAGATGGAGAGATAGACAGAAAAACATAGGCTATTTACATTTCTTAGTGAGCAGGTTGGAAAACGTCTGTACCCTTTCCTTTGTTCCCTCCAGCCTTCCATCCAAGCTAGAAGTATCCTGCAACAAAAAAAAGAGAATCAAGAACTGTAAAAGGCAGTTGAGAGGTGTAATGTTAGAATGACACACACACACACACACACACACACACACACACACACACACACACACACACACACACACACACACACACACACACACACAGATAGCATGACACAATGTTGAAATGATGACAATCTTTTCTGTGAGTAATTGTGATCATCATCATCTCTTTCCCCCCTTCTCTCTCTCTCACACAGAACACACACAGCAAGCACGTTGACATGACAAACACTGCCGTGGCCTGTAGTAAAATCAAAAACATTTATAGTATCTGAGATTCTCTAAATTAGGGACCATCTTTGATAGCTATAGGACTACAGAGACTACCTGCAGAATAAAACCTCAAATGGGCCAACTTAATGAACCGGGCTGGATAAGCTGAAGTGAGTACCATTAGCCGGAGACCAGACTAACATGATTCTACCAGACTCGGAGCCCGGTGTGTTGACCGGGTACAGTATGCCATGAGACCCTAACCCGCTTTGGTGAGCTCTGTCAGCTAATGTTTGCCAACTGTGGTAAGCTGAATCATGCAACCCTGCTAAAATAAATAATTGTCGTGGTTCTAGTGTCTTATATCCAATGGGTGCATGGCCCACAAACACTATGCACATGTTTATATACTGTAGATTGGTATCTATTTATTGACTAGCATTTAGATAACTGAACAGTTGTTCAATCAGATTTATACCAAAAAAACAGGTGTCAACCAAAATAAGACGTCATGAAAAAGACATCTTAATCTGGTTGTGATCTGGTTCTAAGACATCCTGACCAGATTTTAAACATTAGTTAATAGACCAATTAGAAACAGAGATCCAAAACTCTCTACCAATTACAGCTAGTTTTCAGTTTTCCCCTCCCCTTTCAGACCACTCTCAGACAGTCCTAGAAAAATTATTGCTTGAGACATCGCTTTTAAATTTTTTTTATTGAAAACAATCACAGTAAGGTACTTAAGTGTTACCCAGAAATGATATTTGATATTGAGATAAAAACAGCTGCATTGGACCTTTAGCGAAGTATTTGAAATGCTCAGCTCAAGCCTCCACAGCTTAAGAGTGGTGTTGTATCCACACACATTCACTCACAGTGCCCTGTACACACACACATTCGCACAAAAACGCATGTGCACACCGCATGTGCGGTCAAACACACAGACACACACACACTTGTTGGTTTGACTTTTTCACCTGTATACAGGATCATGTATATTAGTTGTGGTTGTTCTAAACATTTTGCTTACATTTTCTGTGTGTGTGTGTGTGTGTGTGTGTGTGTGTGTGTGTGTGTGTGTGTGTGTGTGTGTGTGTGTGTGTGTGTGTGTGTGTGTGTGTGTGTGTGTGTGTGTGTGTGTGTGTGAGAGAGAGAGAGAGAGAGAGAAAGAGACACAAAGACATAGTGTGCATGTTTGTGTGTGTGTTTGTGCACGTGTGTGTATGTGTCCGTGTATGTGAATATATAACACATCCTAGATCGGAGCGAGATTAAACATGTTCAATAGCTTTCATGAGCTTATTCTCTCGTCCCAAAAACGTTATTTTTAAGAATCACATTTCTTCTTAACTTTTTGCTTAAGGAGAAACATAAGAACTAGTGCAAGAAAATTTCCGCAAACTTTTTTGAGGAATATCAACTTTGCTTGACTTTCTTCATGTCTATAGTTAAAATGAAAAAAGGAAGGTTTTGTGAATCTGGGCCCAGATCTTCAGGATGTGTGTGCAGTAGTGGTAGTACAGTATATCAGAGTGAGATGTCCTCTCATGAAATGTGTCCCCGGGCCCCATGCTGCAGTCTTCTAATTAACACTTCAATAAATAACTGAGTGAGAATAAATACATATCTCACAAGGAATAAATAAATCTTTCTCCAGAAAGAAAATGACAGATCATCTCCTCGGAGCTACAGTCAACCATCAGCCACTTACGTGAGTTACTGTTGGCCTGGCAACCGCCACGGCAACCTGCCACGGCAACGCTCCACCGTGATCGATTTTCTTAAATTTTCTTCTGCATCCTCAAAGAAAGAAAGAGGGATAAATAAAATAGTGGTAAAGTCTTTCCTCCTGCCACACTCCTCACTCACTCACTCACTCCTCATTCACTCACTCACTCACTCACTCACTCACTCACTCACTCACTCACTCACTCACTCACTCACTCACTCCTCACTCACTCACTCACTCACTCCTCACTCACTCACTCACTCACTCCTCACTCACTCACTCACTCCTCACTCACTCACTCCTCACTCACTCACTCACTCACTCACTCACTCACTCACTCACTCACTCACTCACTCACTCACTCACTCACTCACTCCTCACTCACTCCTCACTCACTCACTCACTCACTCCTCACTCACTCACTCACTCCTCACTCACTCACTCCTCACTCACTCACTCACTCACTCACTCACTCACTCCTCACTCACTCACTCACTCACTCACTCACTCACTCACCCCCCCCCCCCCCCCCATTCAACTGCCTATTGAATTCACTGGAGATGAGCAAGACATTAACAAAACGCAACAGATAATGTGGACATTTCATGCATAAGCTGCGATATGAGGGATGTATTAATGGGGAAATTATTGTGCATTCAATTACAGTGGAATGCCTTCTGGAGATGTTGTGATTTGGCCAGCGCTCCGATAGCGTCGGCTCGATGGGGGTCCCTGAGTGATGAACAACCTAATCGGCTAATCTCTAAAAACGGCCGCCGTTCACGAGCACCCAACGCCCATCCGCCGCTAACAGTGGCCAATAAAATTAAAGTCCCGTGCCCGGTGAAAAGAAAGAGGTGGAAATCAGAGATGGATAAACAAATATAATCATAAAAGCGCAGCGCGTTGAAAAGTGGTAATTCCGTGGGAGTTCATTAGGGAGAGATGGGAGAATGAGATGAAGAGGAGACATTACCTTTAATGTGGCCCCCCTGCAGAGTGTGTGATAGGGTGGCCGTCCTGGCTAAATTGAGTTTTTAGCATGATGCTACGCTAGCAGAGAAAACTATCTAAATTAGGTTGTAGCTTGACGCTACGTTAGCGAAAACAAACTGTACAAATTGTGTTTTTAGCATGACGCCATGTTAGCAGAGAAATACTTTAGGAAAAGTATAGAACATCTCGTTATATTATCAGAGAAAGAATTGTACAGAATGGGACTTCTAGCACAGTTGTCTGCTAACTGAGAGAAACTTGACCTGGTACTTGTTGCCAAGTGGAAACAAGAGTAGGCCTATTTGCAACACGAAAAGTAAACGTGAGGGTTATTGAGGCGTGACACTGGACTGTCAGTTACCTCTGCAAACTTTGAGCTGAGAACAGCATTACACAGTAATCCCATATTTCTACAGAAGCTGGTACAGTACACTATGTCCCCAGTCACTACTGACACTAGGCAGATGCTACCTTGATTGAGACATCTGCAGGAACCAGATGGAGAATGAGAGGAAGTGAGGTGTGATGTCTATCACTGACATTCAACAGCAAAACGCTGCCTTTACCACAGCAGCACAGGATCGCGGGAGGCCCAATCAGACAGAACACTGCCTGGCCACCGTAATGTTATCATGTGTTTCAGAAGATTATTCCCCCCCATGCAAAGTTGTGTTACTTCCAATGTGTTGCTTAACTATGTTTTTGTGCTTTTGTAAAGGAAAGATGGTGTCTGTGCACATTCTGGTTACAGTTAGCACATTAGAGGGTTTTGGTGGTTCAGAATAATCACTCTTTACACATGTAACATGGTGTTGTGAGACAGACAAGATGACAAGCTCATAGCCATGGGCTTTCCTTTTGCTTCCCTGTTGTGAATTGATGGCCAAGTGTGTATGTGTGTATTTGTGTATGATGAATGCTGTTTGGTGGGAATTGGTATCTCATGTGTCATTAATGTTGGCCTAAGCACTATGTTTGCGTGTGTGTGTGTGTGTGTGTGTGTGTGTGAAACTTTCTATGCACAGCTCTATTTTTGATTTGTTTTTACCTCTCCTCTCCTCTATGTAGAGTACATATAAATAAAAAGATGGGTCTTGTGATATGGGACACAGCTGATCTCCACATCCACACAGATCTGGGTTGGAAACACTGGCTGCTGCTCCAACCTTTCAAACAGAGGAGGCAAGATTATACTGCAGGACACAGTATGTCACTTAGTGATCTGGCCTCTGAACCATAGCATTCCATTAATGTTCTACTCTACTCTACTCTACTCTACTCTACTCTACTCTACTCTACTCTACTCTACTCTACTCTACTCTACTCTACTCTACTCTATTCTATTCTATTTTAATGATGGCTCTTTGTAATTATGTTATCCCTGCCTGTTTGTAAGTGCAGCCTGGAGTCTGCGATGTAATGCCAGGCTGTGGTTTCTAATGAACAGCAGGGCAGGACCCTCAGGCTACACTTCAACTTTAAAACATCTATTATTGAGTCCCAGAGAAAAACACTGCAGCGGCCAACGCTGACCTCACAGGAGCTTTACGCTGTTGCTCTCCTCTGTTTTTATCCCCCTTCCCCTCCCTCTTCCCCTCCCTCTATCCCTTGCATCTGGTATCTGTATCCCCCACATGACCGACATTTAGAATAGAGGAGGTGTGTACTGGCTCAAGGCAGAGGGATGTTCTCTTGGATGGTTTGTGTAGTGTTGCTAAAGCGTTACCATAGCGTTAGAAATATTAAGAGATCCACAGGGAAGTTAATCTCTCTGTTTCGCTCTCTCTCGCTCTCTCGCTTGCTCTCGCTCTCGCTCTTGCTCTCTCGCTCTCCCTCTATCTCTCTCTCTCTCTCTCTCTGAATAAAAATGTAAAAGGCCATTATATAGTCCATCACCTCCACTACGTGAGGAGTCACTGCCATCACTGCAGTCAAGTGTCTTATTTTATATTAGAGGAGGAGAGAAGTGTGTGAGAGAGAGGTTTGCTCTGAGTGTGAGTGGGCCTTGCTCTGCTCTGGCCATACTCATCTATGTGTGTGTAATGGATCCCAGTATATCTGCATAAGGTATGGAGGTGGAGGAGAAGTCATTTTGAGCATCCATAGGACAACATCAGAGTAATGGACTAAGTATTGACATACTTGAAGAACTGACACTGCTCTCTCTCTCTAAAACAAAAGGCATAGTCCTCTGCAGTGATGTAAACTCAGAAAAAAAGAAATAAGATTCAACAAATGAGACATAAACTGAACAAGTTCCACAGACATGTGACTAACAGAAATGGAATAATGTGTCCCTGATCAAAGGGGGGGGGGGTCAAAATTAAAATGAACAGTCAGTATCTGGTGTGGCCACCAGCTGCATTAAGTACTACAGTGCATCTCCTCCTCATGGACTGCACCAGATTTACCAGTTCTTGCTGTGAGATGTTACCCCACTCTTCCACCAAGGCATCGGCAAGTTCCCAGACATTTCTGTGGGTATTGGCCCTAGCCCTCACCCTCCGATTCAACAGGTCCCAGACGCGCTCAATGGGATTGAGATCCGGGCTCTTCGCTGGCCATGGCAGAACACTGACATTCCTGTCTTGCAGGAAATCACGCACAGAATGAGCAGTATGGCTAGTGGCATTGTCATGCTGGAGGGTCATGTCAGGATGAGCCTGCAGGAAGGGTACCACATGAGGGAGGAGGATGTTTTCCCTGTAACGCACAGATTTGAGACTACCTACAATGACAACAAGCTCAGTCCGATGATGCTGTGACACACCGCCCCAGACCATGACGGACCCTCCACCTCCAAATCGATCCCGGTCCAGAGTGCAGGCCTCGGTGTAACGATCATTCCTGCGACGATAAACGCAAATCTGACCATCACCCCCGGTGAGACAAAACCGCGACTTGTGAGTAAAGAGCACTTTTTGCCAGTCCTGTCTGGTCCAGCAACGGTGGGTTTGTGCCCATAGGCGACGTTGTTGCCGGTGATGTCTGGTGAGGACCTGCCTTACAACAGCGATGGCAATCAGCTGTCCGTCCTGTCTCCCTGTAGCGCTGTCTTAGGTGTCTCACAGTACGAACATTGCAATTTATTGCCCTGGCCACATCTGCAGTCCTCGTGCCTCCTTGCAGCATGTCTAAGGCACGTTCACGCAGATGACCCGGGACCCTGGGCATCTTTCTTTTGGTGTTTTTCAGAGTCAATAGAAAGGCCTCTTTAGTGTCCTAAGTTTTCATAACTGCGACCTCAATTGCCTACCGTCTGTAAGCTGTTAGTGTCTTAACGACCGATCCACAGGTGCATGTTCATTAATTGTTTATGGTTCGTTTAACAAGCATGGGAAACAGTGTTTGAACCCTTTACAATGAAGATCTGAGAAGTTCTTTGGAGTTTTAGGAATTATCTTCGAAAGACAGGGTCCTGAATAAGGAACATTTATTTTTTGCTGAGTTTAGAACTTTTGTTTTGGTTTGTTTACAAGAGCTGTGTGTTTTAATCCCTCTGTACTCATTCCTATTAATAGTGGTGATCTGAACACAGAAGGCAAGTATTTTCAGGTTAAACTCAGGGTGGTAAATGAATCTCCTCGCCGCGATGGTGATGAAGGATGTTTGGTGTTATTTGTATATGCGTGTTTTGAGTGTTTTGTCAAAAGTAGGCGAGTAGTTTTGCTTGCCTGGTAGATTTGTACACTCCCCTGGGAGCCACGGCCCAGTAAGATACTGCAGTTGCTCGACATAATTAGACCGGGAAGGTCCTTGTAAACTCATTAATATCTAGGCTGGGCTAAACTGGCTCGTTGGTTGTTCTTGGCAAAGAAACTGACAGATTTTTTAAAGAGGGAGATGTGGAGAAACGTCACTTTTAAATCACCTTCCAAGGGGTTGTAGGAAACAACTACAGACATAGACATTAACCTACAATGGAGAGTCGTTTGGTATGAGTTTGATGCTGTTCTGCGTCAGTAGCTTTGGAATTTCCGTTAAAGAACTCAATTTTTCCTGTTGTTGTAATAATGATATACTCAGTATGTTTCTGAACACTATGTTTCCTGTTTAGTGAGAGTGAGTTCTTCTCCTATTTCTTCAGTGTCTCCATGAACAGTGATTCGTTGATTGCAGTCAGAGCCTGGTTTAAGTCCGACTCAAACGATACTTTTTAAAAACACCAGACGTTTGTGCTGAAGCATTCCTGTCCTGGTTGAATTGGCTCGGCCAGCCGTCATCATCCTCTGTGCCAACATGGTCTGTGCCAGTTTATAAAACATCTCTTATGACATAAAAGCAGAACATGTGACTGTTGTTCAAGCAGATTCCCTGTAAACTGTACAGAGCAGACCTCTAGACACAGTTAAACCCTGCCACACCTGCACACACACTGCCCCCTCTCCTCTCCTGCTCCCTATCCCTGGGGTGGACATCATTACTCAGATTAAAACCAGTTAATGCGCTCTGCATTGTTTTAAGACCTGGGAGAGGCCAAAATGGACACACACAAAATATCTTATTTTCATCTCTCTCCCCCTCCCTCCCCCCTCTCTCTCTCTTTTAAATGACTACCCATTGTTCTCTCTCTCTTTCTCTCTCTCTCTCTCTGTCTTTTAGATGAATACCTATTGTTTTTGGTAAGCAGGGGTGTGTGTGTGTGTGTGTGTGTCTGTGTGTGAGTGTCTCTGCACTGTGTATGTGTCTCTACACTGTGTGTGTGTGTGTGTGTGTGTGTGTGTGTGTGTGTGTGTGTGTGTGTGTGTGTGTGTGTGTGTGTGTGTGTGTGTGTGTGTGTGTGTGTGTGTGTGTGTGTGTGTCCACGTGGGCAGGGCAGTGGCATCCCATTAGTCTTATTTGTTGTAGAGCAGGGTTCCTGTGGATTACTCATGGCCTAAAGTGCTATGCCCTTTCATTAACCTTGGCTCCCAGTCGCTTCATTTAATACAAAACAAATTCCTAATCTGGGCCTGCTAAACAGCGTTTCAGCCTGTATATTACTGTCTCATATTGCCTTGGGTTGCCACTCGCTAGATCCCTAATTACGCTCCCAACACCTCCCTTGCTCCCTCTATGCGCCTATCATTATTTTAAATGTATTTTGATTGATTTGTGTCAGCTTTAACTGTTCTTTCTGCCGGATCGATAAATAAAGATCAATACTTTAATGTTTTCTTCAGAACCTTTATTAAAAAATAGATTGGCTGTAAAGAGGGCTGAATTACGGAGAGGACTGCCTACTTCCAACGCATGTCAACTGGAATCTAATTGAACAACGTTGAACTATTTGAGATCAGCTGAAGAAATGGAGGCAGGATGCAGAGAGAGTGAGAGAGAGAGACAGCGAGGGGCAGAGAGGGCGAGAGAGAGATAGCGAGGGGCAGAGAGAGTGAGAGAGAAACAGCGTGGGTCAGAGAGAGTTAGAGAGAGAGACGGCAAGGGGCAGAGAGGGTGAGAGAGAGATAGCGAGGGGCAGAGAGAGTGAGAGAGAAACAGCGTGGGTCAGAGAGAGATAGCGAGGGGAGGAGAGAGTGAGAGAGAGACAGCGTGGGGCAGAGAGAGCGAGAGAGAGACAGTGAGGGTCAGAGAGGGTGAGAGAGAGAAGGCGAGGGGCAGAGAGAGTAAGAGAGAGAGACGGTGAGGGTGAGAGAGAGATAGCGAGGGGCAGAGAGAGTGAGAGAGAAACAGCGTGGGTCAGAGAGAGGTAGCGAGGGGAGGAGAGAGTGAGAGAGAGACAGCGTGGGGCAGAGAGAGCGAGAGAGTGACAGCGAGGGTCAGAGAGAGTAAGAGAGAGAGACGGCGAGGGGCGGAGAGGGTGAGAGAGAGATAGCGAGGGGCAGAGAGAGTGAGAGAGACACAGCGTGGGTCAGAGAGAGTGAGAGAGAGATAGCGAGGGGAGGAGAGAGTGAGACAGAGACAACGAGAGGCAGAGAGAATGAGAAAGAGAGACAGCAAGGGGCAGAGAGAGTGAAGGAGAGAAACAGCAAGGGGCAGAGTGAGAGAGAGAGACAGAGAGGCAGAGAGAATGAGATAGACAGCGATAGGCAGAGTGAGAGAGAGAGACACAGAGAGGCAGAGAGAATGAGAGAGAGACAGTGAGGGGCAGAGAGTGAGAGAGAGAGAGAGAGAGTGAGAGAGAGAGACAGCGAGGGGCAGAGCGTGAGAGAGAGAGACAGCGAGGGGCAGAGAGAGAGAGAGAGAGAGAGACAGCGAGGGGCAGAGAGCGAGTGAGAGAGAGAGAGACAGAGAGTGAGAGAGAGAGACAGCGAGGGGCAGAGAGAGAGTGAGAGAGAGAGACAGCGAGGGGCAGAGAGAGAGTGAGAGAGAGAGACAGCGAGGGGCAGAGAGAGAGTGAGAGAGAGAGACAGCGAGGGGCAGAGAGTGAGAGAGAGAGACAGCAAGGGGCAGAGAGAGAGTGAGAGAGAGAGACAGCGAGGGGCAGAGAGAGAGAGAGACAGCGAGGGGCAGAGAGAGAGTGAGAGAGAGACAGCGAGGGAGGGAAAGAAAAGAAAGACTGCGGCTCAGAGCAGGCTGAGAGATCACAGTTTTTGGGACTGGCTGATGCACGGCTTTACTTCAAGGGTACCATCAGAACTTTTTTTTACCTTTCAGATTTACCTTCACATCTACAAAGGGCTGTAGAGAGGATGTTTATGGTTAAATAAAAGGATGGTCTAAATACCATAGTGGGCCCTCTGGTCTTAAACCAAGTTTGGATTTCTCCCCTGTGGGCTAGAGAAGATCCGATTCAGGTCATGGAGAACTAAAGGTCACAGATAAAAACATTCAAACTTCAGCCCCATATAAGCCAGAACTTTTTCCTCAGAGCTAAAATCGTACATGGTGCTGCTCCAAGACTACCTACCAATGGTGGTTATGAATGTTACTGTGCTTCAGCTTCGCCAGGGGAGGGGGTGTTTGTTGGAGGACAACCCCCATCCCCCACCTCCCCTGCTATGCACCTAGCTCAGGTGCCCTTGTTCCCTACCCTCACACAACTCCAACCCACCCTCCCGGGACAGTGCCCAATGTGGCGGTCGTAGAGTGTGTGTGTGTGTGTGTTTGACTCTGTGCGTGTGTTTGTATGCGTGAGTGCGTGCACACACCTGTTTGTGTGTATGTGTGTGTATCATTGTGTGTGTGCGTGCGTGTGCATTCTTGTCAGCGTATGCTTGCGTGTGTGATTGTATGTGTTGGTGTGGTACAGCTGTGGCCCCTCTATCCAGCTTTAGCTCCGTTGGGATCGGGGGGTTAAGACAACAGAGCAACAGAGGCTCCCCCTCTCCCCTCCTCTCCCGTACCCCTGGTCCCTAGCTTCTTTAAATGGGCCAGTTTGACCCAGCCCAGACACACGTGAAGGTGCACGGTGCTACTGTGATTAATTACAGGGTTACAGCCATGCTGACATCATCATAGTGCACCGGGCTTGGGCTCTCAACCCACTGAAGGGCAGACACATATAGACAAACACACACACCTTGCTTCTTATGTTATGAAAGGGGAGGTCAGCTGTGAATATAACCACCAAACAAGTCCGGGGTTGATTTTCAATTCCACTTCAAGGTCTATAGGTTATCATTCCTAACTCGTAGGTGCAGGTGAAGTGCTCAAGAACAATTCGACCACATCAGACTAAAAGTTTGCTGAATTGAATCTAAGCTCCAGTGGCCAGACATTGGTGGCCATGGCCTTCTATCCCCCTGTTTCCTCTTTCCTCTCGCCTCCTTTTGAAACAGGTCCAAGCTAATCGAGGAGAGTCGGCGAGGAGAGTGAACGTGGATGGAGATGCGCTTGCTTGAAATGAGACCTTCCTCCTCCACTCGTGCGTCGTTAGGTAGATTATATGTAAAGGGCTTGGGTCCCAAAAACACATTTCTAAAGTGATCAAAACCATTTCAGTTCGTTGTGCAAGATGTTTTATCGATAAAACAATAAGTGGCACATTCTTTTTAAATGTGTGCCTGTTTTTCTCTGGTAGGATACACATGGGTATCCTCGATGAAAGGTGGCTATCGAGGAGGTCTTCCGTTTGCCTATTTAAATGAATTGACACACTCCTCAACCACTCTACCATTTATCGGTTTCCGGGTCACGGAGAAGAGAGGACGAAGGACGGTGTTTTGCCCGAGCGAGAATCTCCCGATGTCTAACACTGGGTGTAATTACATGAAATGTATGTCATGTACATGTGCCTGTGTGCTCAGTGGTCAATAAACAAAAGAAGCGTGTACATTCACATGTCCACTGACCAGAAGTGAACCGGGTCAGGTCTGCCCAACCAGGTTAAGCCCATCTGGGGCGCCATGGCAACAGCAGGGGCCCGGCCCTGTCTCGTGGGATTAAAATGCTCTTATTGTTATTTGTGTCATTGTCGGCATAGAACAAGCCGTCCCCTCTCACCTCCCATTACACCACACTGTGATTAATCTTCTGTACAGGGCACCGTCTGTACAGGCTAAAAAGCACGGTCGCCCACGTCAGCCAGACAACGCCACTTAGTTTATTACTATTTGTTCCCCTCTTTTGTTTCTTTTTCACCTATTTCCTCAGACATCTTAAAATGTTCATTATGGACAAGTGTAATTGATATTTGTATTGATCTTTAGTTGAAGTTTGTTTTTGATTATCCTGGTATCTCCATGGCTTTGGCCTTGTAGTTGTGCCTATAGCTCCAGCCAGGTCATCTGTGATATAAGTCAGTATTCGACGTCCATCCATGTCCGAGGACGCTGGGGATGATGTGGAAACATGCCACTAGAGGCAACAGTGAGCGCTGTTACCTTCAAGTAGGTTTGGGTTTTGCCAAGGCGTTGTGGACAGGGATGGCGGATGGTCGTAAGCATCTGCCTGTAGTGCCAAACGTTGCAAGTTTGATAGTCGTTTTTGAGATTTTTCTTTTAAGCCCTAACCTTAACCCTTACCTTAACCATTCACAGTTCATGCCTAACCTTAACCCTTACCTTAACCATTCACAGTTCATGCCTAACCTTAACCCTTACCTTAACCATTCACAGTTCATGCCTAACCTTAACCCTTACCTTAACCATTCACAGTTCATGCCTAACCTTAACCCTTACCTTAACCATTCACAGTTCATGCCTAACCTTAACCCTTACCTTAACCATTCACAGTTCATGTCTAACCTTAACCCTTACCTTAACCATTCACAGTTCATGCCTAACCTTAACCCTTACCTTAACCATTCACAGTTCATGCCTAACCTTTACCATTCACAGTTCATGCCTAACCTTAACCCTTACCTTAACCATTCACAGTTCATGCCTAACCTTAACCCTTACCTTAACCATTCACAGTTCATGCCTAACCTTAACCCTTACCTTAACCATTCACAGTTCATGCCTAGCCTTAACCCTTACCTTAACCATTCACAGTTCATGCCTAACCTTAACCCTTACCTTAACCATTCACAGTTCATGCCTAACCTTAACCTTAACCCTTACCTTAACCATTCACAGTTCATGCCTAACCTTAACCCTTACCGTAACAATTTTCAGTTCATGCCTAACCTTAACCCTTACCTTAACCATTTGCAGTTAATGCCAAAATGTAACCCTAACTTTAAAAATGTTGAGATAATGCCTAAAGTTGACAAACACTTTGAAATGTTACGCTTGCAACAACTTCAAAATGTGACCTTTGAGAAACATGGATGAATATCTAATTCTGAAGTGAGAATGTGAGAGCTAGTTGATAGCTCGCCCTGTGGTCTATAGTCGTACAACCTGTCTGTCTGTCCATGCTTGGAATACCACAGGTGGGCTGAACTGCTGTACCATGGGACAGAGGGAACAATATCAAGATCTCTACTGAGGCTGTGTTAAGCCTATTGTCCAACCCTTTGTCTTAAGATGCTCCTCTTTTAACATTAGTTAATGCTCCAGTGAAACTAATGCATGAAAATGAAACGTCCATCTCTGTTTGTCCTGGTCTGTTTTCAGCCTATAGGTGATGATGCACCTCTTCTTAGGCCAGCTGTCAGCTATACCATTGGATCCTGGTCAGGTCCCTGTTTGTAATGTGATTGGAGTTTTGGGTTGATTTATGGAGGTACATGAGTTTGCCAACTCTGGTCTGATTTCCTGTCCAATTAGCCTTAGAGGACATTTAGAGGAGTGTGTTGGCGCGTAGAGGATGCTTTTGAGATTTGTCCATCTCATTGGACCCACACACACACACTGAGGGCCGTGGCGAGGGGGTTAAGCTGGCGAGAGTGTCAGAGGCTACACACAGCCGGCTTTAGTGCATTTTGTTGTAATGGCGTCCCAGTTGCCATGTCAGAAATCAATTCTAACTGGGAACCGGTGAGCACGGAGAGGTCAAGGCTTCGACTGCCTAAATATTTTATCTCAGAAACACGTCTGGAGCTTTTAAAAATGTGCTCTGCCCTCCTTTCTCCCTGCCACACACACACACACACACACACACACACACACACACACACACACACACACACACACACACACACACACACACACACACACACACACACACACACACACACACACACACACACACACACACACAGGCTCGGACGACACTGCTTTTGAGTCCTGGCCTGGGTCAGGGCCTGGTTAAAATCAATTTTGATCAATTATTAAGAGTGCTGGTATCTTTGTGAGGCTAAAAAGGCAGCTGGTGGATGCAGTGTGCTCTGCTCGCTGATAAAGTCCACTTTTTATTTACTTTATTACTGCTTCCTTGGACAACTCTCAACCCCGGAGAAATCTTCAAACTGCAACCCAGAGTTACTCTTCTTAGAAGCATGGGACATCACTAAATTTGATGTGTGCATGTGTGAGTGCTCTGATTGTCTTCTCCATGTTGTTATGTTTTTGTGATGTGGTTTTCATATAAGTACATTATAAACCTCACCTGCACACCATTTTGACCAGTTTTTTACATGGACTGTTTTTGTATTTCACTTTGGTGCAAATAAATAATCATGTTTTCTCAGGTTCCTTGGCCTTTGGAATAACCTCATTGGAGTTTGGAGGAGTTGCAGACAGAGAGAAAGGCGAGGGAAGAGTGAGGGGGAAGAAAGGGAACGAGAGAAAGAGGGGAAGGTAGTGAGAAACACTGGGTGAGTGACAGGAAGGGAGAGTGAGTGAAGTCCAGAGTGAGAATGTGATTGGTAGAGGAAAGGGGGAGGGCTGGAGATGAGGGAAGAGTGTGTGGGTTTGGTTGAACAAGAGAACTGTAAGTATCAAGGGTTAAACAGGGGGGAAAACAGTAACTAGCCAATGGCAATTGTTGAGAAATTAGACCTGCCCATGCAGACCTCAGATCAGAAGGGAAACAATTATATTTGGTTGCCTTTTTTCATCCAGTATTCATGGCAAAGCTAAACGTTACCCCAAGTAACCAATTCATCCTGAAATGACCTGTGTGGGTGAACCAAATCTCAGAGAGTGAGAGTGTGTGTGGATGCGGATGCGTCAGTGCATCATGATTGAGATGTGAGGTTCACTGCACTTCTGCACAATCTCCTTTTAGGACAAGACTTGTGGTCATACTGACCCAGGTGTGTGCCGATAACCAATCAATGGCCTGGACTTAAGAGTGATCACAGAGGACGAGAGTGACACGCACACACACACTCCTTGGTCGATGGGCCCCTGGGCTGACCTGAAAGGCGTCACATCTGAAAAGCATGCCGTTCCACCCTGATGAGCAATCTGCCTCATCAAAACCCCTTTTCCCAAATCAATAAGGCTTTCAACTGGGGACTCATCCCTGGCAGGCCACAGTCCGCACCACACTCCCTTGGTGGGCAGGCCGCTTTTGTGTGTCTGTGTGTGTATTTATGTGTGTGTGTGTCCATTGTACAGATGCCACGTGGAGGCCTGACTAAAGAACTCTTTGCAAAAGATCTTCCTCCTCGAGGTCCTTATGAGATGAGAGAGACATTCTGTCAGCGAAGTGAAGGACACAGCACTCTGTTCACAGTACAATATCAACTAAACTGGACACTTGGACATGTTTGTGTGTGTGTGTGTGTGTGTGTGTATGAGGTGCGTGCGTGTGTGTGTGTGTGTGTGTGTGAGGTGCGTGCGTGTGTGTGTGTGTGTGTATGAGGTGCGTGTGTGTGTATGAGAATAGCAGTGCTGAGTATTCTCTGTCAGTCAGTTAGTCCTTGGCTATCACTGGAGAACACTGAATTAATCTCCGATCTCCCCTATTCAACGAGTCCCCCGAGGTTGGCTAATTAACCTAATAAAACACTAATAGAACCATTTCCAAAGGTAAATTTAATTTACTTGTCAGCGTTGTACATCAATAGGAATAAGGAGCGTGGGTACTTAGCCGTCTTTGTTAGCTAGCGGTTGGCGCTAGCAGACATTACAGTCAAGTAAATAGAGGCCTCTCATGCCTCCTGTCACCAGTCGCAGAGAAACGATTGCAAAAAGGATGGTGGGAGTGGGGGATGAACCGGACGACAGATTAGCTCAATATTTATCTCAATCGACGAGGGCACATTTTTCTTCGAGGGCACCGCCGCCCGTCACACACTTTCCCCCGTCTCCACCGCCACGGTGCAACCTGTTAATAGAGCCAGCTAATGTTTTAATAAATGAGCTTTGATTAAGAAGATTGCCGCCCTTTTGATTGTAATGGGGGTTTAAACAAACGCCGTTCAGATGGAATAATCATAAAAGCCAAGCGAGACTGGAAAAGGAGGTGTAGGAGGATAGGTCCTTATCGTTTACGGCTCTCCTCTCTCCTGGCCATTAAGTCTCCTCTCGTTACTGCCTCTCTCCCTATGGCAGGGTAATGACCTGCAATCACCACCAAGTGAATCACTATTAAAAGACCTGGGCCCAGCACAGAGGGAACGCTCTTAAAGGCACATTAAAACACATGGGAGGTAGTCTCCGCTCTAGTTATTATAGATCTATAGATATATAACAAGCCCCTCGCCAGTTTAAAAAAAATGGTATTTCATTTTTTACAGTGGTGGATTTAGGCCCTGGGGACTGGGCTCAGAGAGAGATAGGGAGGATGCTGTTGCTTTCATGGCTTCTGATGAGGCGGGTGTCAGAGAGAGTGAGAGTCCATGGAACTATGTCAGGACTTTATGTGGAGTCCAGGCATCTGCATGACCTCGAGTTCATTTGGGTCCTTTGAACTTTCATAAATGACATTTTTCAAACTTAGTTATCGTACTTGTTCATGGTTTGTCCGTGAACGCCTTGGAATGTACAATAACTCTTTGCGTAATTAACATAGTCATGTCATTGTGTATGTAAATGACTAACTCCCTTGTAGTTCCTGTATAATTACCTCGTTGTAATGTCGTTTAAAGTGTCTCCCTCATGTTGGCTCTCTGGACAGAGCACAGGGAGATACATGTTATACAGTAGAGCTCATTCTGCTGTTTAAATATACTATACCATCGCTGTCTATTAGCTTTGGACATAGCTTCTCCTCCTCAAATGAATGAATAAAGGCTATTTATAAGGAATAACGACTAACAATTGAATGATTTGTGGGCAGCAGCCCAGCTGATGAAATAATAATTCTAGTTTGTTCCT
>NC_034177.2:69653342-69675842 GCF_002021735.2 Oncorhynchus kisutch
ACTTTGCCAAAGCACAGCCCCCACACGAGTTGATCATTTGTCAATAGTAAAACATATTTAACAGTAGTTTCCACATGGTTATCCACCAAACATTTGATATTGCTGCAATAACGTCTGTATGAAAACTGAGAGAAAAGTTTACACTTTTTAAAATTACGAACACATCTGTAAAATGTAAAACTAAGCTTGTCTGTATGAACTGTAAATGCTTCATTCAACAAACCCTCTATCAAATTCCTTTTTCCAAAATGAGCTAATAATTTAAATGAATGCAATATTTGTTACAATGCGTAACCAGGGAGGATACGGTTCACCAGAATCCGTAGGCTCTATTTTCGTTTTCAAGCTCCACCAAATTCCCATCATAATTATGTCAATATCGAGGCAAACGCAAACACACTTCCATTTGCGACAAAATGTAATATGTGTAATGCGGATAAAAATGAGATCCCCGTCCTCCTCCACCCACCCCACCATCACCCCTCCTTTCTCCCAATAAAAGTTTTGGCAGGCCTGAGCTGTTGTAATTGGCAGACGGTTGCCGTGCCGATAGACTCCCCCGTCCTGTGGGTCAAGAGTAATTTAGTGAACAGCTAAACGCCCTAGCTGTTTTTCTTCCCGGCGTCCATATTGGAATTCCCATCCAGGCTGTATTACAAGGCAAGATGATGGCTTAATCCCCTGTTAATTAGAATAACATCTCCGGCAGCTGAGGCTGAGGGGCCGCTAATGCAGAGTTTCGGAGCTCCCTCCGGAGAGCCTGCCTGGCTGACTTGCTGAGGCCCAGAGAGGAGGGCTTGGCGCGGGCACAGAGAGCTGGAAAGAGAGGGGGGCCTTGGATGTGCTCTGGACGAGGCGTGAAAGGCTGTTTAATCCGCTGTTGATGACTCTTGTGGGCTGATGAGGCTGCCTAGTGTTGGCACGTCCGGCCAATCCACCATGATCTGGGTCAAAGCAAGACTGAAGGACGATTTAGTGTGTCCTCAAAGGTGTTTAAATGGTGTACTAGCACACCTGTGATAAGGGTGTTGCAAAGTAATGTTGCAGATACTCCTTTGGTTGGAATCATAGTATGAAGCTGAAGAGCTTTGTGTGTAACAGTTAGGTTTGCCATGAAAATTGTGTGTGTGTGTGTGTGTGTCTGTGTGTGAGAGAGTCAGTGAGTGAGTGCATGCTGAGTTTGTGCACACGTGCATGTGTGTCCATGGCTTTCTGATGAAATTCCATCATGTAGTGCCCCATAGCGTATGTCATGAGTGACAAATCAAAAAGCTGAGACAGTGTTGTCCTAATGATTCTCCAATATCCTGTGCAATTATTACTAAAATAGGAGCTGCAATCAAACTGTGTCAACGTTTCCTCCAAACACCATGATATACCAGGAGTAATTTTATGACAGTGACGGTCCACTGTTGGTCCCTTCCAAGAGTGGAGAATAGGAAGAATAAGAGCCATCATTCATGTCTCTCCCTCGTTACTGTACTTACAGTGGGTACTCAGACAGTCATTAGAGGGAAGTAGTCTGGATAAATCGGAGCTAGCCCTCTTTTCTGCTTCTTCCTCTACCCAGCCTCCTGGAAAGGCACAAACAGCAGGGGATTATCCCCCAGGCCCCTGCTGCTACTCTACCTGTGTGTCTGAGAGAGAGAGAGACAGAGACAAAGGGAGAGAGGGAAAGAGCGAGAGAGAGAGAGAGAGAGAGAGAGGGAAAGAGAGAGACAGAGAGTGACAGAGAGAGTATGAGAGAGGGAGAGAGCGACAAAGAGAGAGAGAGAGACAAAGAGAGAGAGAGAGAAAGAGAGGGAAAGACAGAGAGTAAGAGGGACGAGAGAGAAAAAGAGAGACAAGGAGAAAGACAGACAAAGAGAGAGAGATACAAAGAGAGTGACAGAGAGAAAGAGAGAGAAGGAGAAAGTGACGAAGAGAGCGGATACTCATCTGACACACTTAAAAACATGGTTCACTCACATGTTGTATTGTGTGTATTGTTGTGAAATTGTTAGATATGACTTTTTAGATATTACTGCACTGTTGGAGCTAGAACCACAAGCATTTCGCTACACCCGCAATAACATTAGCTAAACACATGTATGTGACAATTTTTGTGTATGTGATTTACATGGTTCCCAGCACTGTCTGAGCAAGATTCTCTGAAATAATGAAAATGACTCATTGTTTTATGTTACACAAGGGCAACAAGGGAGGTTCCCATGAATATGTTTTAGTCTGTCTTTGGCTTCATTGTCCCGTCTCAGCTACCTGAACACAAAATCATCTTTTCATCACATGGTTGTGTTTCACGTCAGAATGCATCCAATCAATTAGATCTGACCAAAATAAGCTTGCCTAAGCAATCACCAAGATAGCTAGTATTGCTTTATATTTCTCCATAATGTTTCACATCTGTACTTGGTTGAGTCAAAACTACAGCCCACTGATGATACTACAGCTTGAAATAGGGACAGAATATAATGATATTCAGTTGAAGTAAAGACACGCCATATGACGAGGTTAATGCTAGATTATTTGCCTCGAATTACATTGACAGTGACTTCGGAAAGTATTCAGACCGCTTGACTTTTTCTACATTTTGTTACGTTACAGCCTTATTCTAAAATGGATTACTTTTTCTTTTTATCCTCAGCAATCTACACACAATACCCCATAATGACAATGTGAAAACATGTTTTTTGCAAATGTATTTAAAATAAGAACAGAAATACCTTATTTACATAAGTATTCAGACCCTTTGCCATGAGACTCAACATTGAGCCCAGGTGCATCCTGTTTCCATGAATCATCCTTCAGATGTTTCTACAACTTGATTGGAGTCCGCCTGTGGTAAATTCAATTGATTGGACATGATTTGGAAAGGCACACACCTGTCTATGTATATAAGGTCCCACAGTTGACAGTGCATGTCAGAACAAAAACCATGCCATGAGCACAATGGAATTGTCCGTAGAGCTCCGAGACAGGATTGTGTCGAGGCACCAAAAAATGTCTCATTGAAGGTCCCCAAGAACACAGTGGCCTCCATAATTCTTATTTGGAAGAAGTTTAGAACCACCAAGACTCTTCCTAGGGCTGGCTGCCTTGCCAAACTGAGCAATCGGGGGAGAAGGTCCTTGGTCAGGGAGGTGACCAAGAACCCCATGGTCACTCTGACAGAGCTCTAGAGTTCCTCTGTGGAGATGGGAGAACCTTCCAGAAGGACAACCATCTCTGCAGCATTCCCCCAATCAGGCCTTTATGGTAAGGTAGCCAGACAAGATTCTCTGGTCTGATGAAACCAAGATTGAACTCTTTGGCATGAATGCCAAGCGTCACGTCTGGAGGAAAACTGGTACCAACCCGGTGAAGCATGTTGGTGGCAGCATCATGCTGTGGGGGATGGGAGACTAGTCAGGATCGAGGCAAAGATGTACAGAGCAAAGTACAGAGAGATCCTTGATGAAAACCTCCTCCAGAGCGCTCAGGACCTCAGACTGGGGCGAAGGTTCACTTTCCAACAGGACAACAACCCTAAGCACATAGCCAAGACAATGCAGGAGTGGCTTCGGGACAAGTATCTGAATGTCCTTGAGTGGCCCAGCCAGAGCCCGGACTTGAACCCGATCAAACATCTCTGGAGAGACCTGAAAATAGCTGTGCAGCAACGCTCCCCATCCAACCTGACAGAGCTTGAGAGGATCTGCAGAGAAGAATGGGAGAAACTCCCCAAATACAGGTGTGCCAAGCTTGTAGCGTCTTACCCAAGAAGACTCGAGGCTGTAATCGCTGCCAATGGTGCTTCAACAAAGTACCGAGTAAAGGGTCTGAATACTTATGTAAATATGATATTTCAGTTGTTTATGTTTATAAATTAGCAAACATTTCCAAATACCTGTTTTTGCTTTGTCATTATGGGGTATTGTGTGTAGAACAATTGAATACATTTTAGAATAATGCTGTAACGTAGCAAAATGTGGAAAATACTTCCCGAATGCACTGTATATATAGCACTGTATATATAAGCTACCTCTTAAATGACCATGCCATGGAAGTACTGTGGGGGCATGCAAATTCAGCATGAGTTCGCATGTTTATCAGTAAGAGTACGATACTGATAATGTGTGTCACGTTTGATCAAATCAAAAAAATAAGAAGAATAATGTGTTTTATTTCACGTTTTCAAGTTTGAAGTTTTAATGTTACCTGCACAAGTACAGTGGAATGCCTTTCTTGCAAACGCCTTTGTTTGTGCCTTTCAAGATACCCACGGATACTTACGGAGTAAAATTCGAATAAAATAGCACAAAACATGAGGGCAAATGACATTACAAAAAAGGCATGGACTGAATGCATAGAATGGATAAGGTGTTTGGTATTGTTTGAAACACATGACCCATTTGATCTGTTTCCGTGGGTTGTCACAGAACACAACACAAATCTGGCCCTTAGTTCCTAATGAGTCATGAGCCTGTCTATCATCATGAAAAAATTATAGAAAGATAGAGAGGGAGAGGAGAAGAAGACGACGAAGAAGAAGACGAAGATGACAAAGAAGAAGAATTGAAGTGAGTGGGAAAAGGTTATGCAAAGAGAGAGGATGAAAAAAGGTAGACAGAGAGAACATTAGAAAGAAGAATAGCAAGGAAAAGAGGGAGAAAGAGAGAGGGATAAGGAGAAATAGAGAAGGGAAGATAGAGAAATAAACAGCTGTGTGCCCCTGCGACTCACCCTGTTAAAGTGGCTTTATTAGGAGTCAGGGACTGATCACAGTGCTAAGTGACCCAGCAAGGTCAGGATGAAGGGCAGCGGCTGTAATTAGTATGCACTTTGGTACAGCAGGGCTGCACTGACATTAGTATGCTTGTCTATGGGACCGGGGCTACGCTAGGATAGGCTAGCATTAGTATGCTCCTCTATGGGGCAGGGCTAGGCTAGCCTACGCTACCATTGTTCCGCCACAATCAAATTAGCCCCACTGATGAGGCCTGAGCTCTGTGACCTCGGAGACCGCATGGCTTTCTAGTGACAGAAATGACAATGGCACAAAAGAATATGTGTGCCTCGCTCCTTTGGGGACAGTGGGGCTCACATACCGATTTCTGATTATAGCAGTTCTTTATTTATATATTTTCTCCTGGTGAATGTAATTGAAATGAGGTATTGGCTGCAATATGTGAAATGGATGCCCCTCTGGCTCTGTGACATTGGTCATCTAAACCTCAGTGACATAACATGGAGTGGACATCGACTGTGTGTTTGTGTGTGTGTGTGTGTGTGTGCGTGCGTTTGCGTGTGTTTCTGAGTCATGTCTCAGACATTGGCAGACAGTTCAGGCTCACCCTCCCTCCCAGGTTTCCCCCTCCCTCCCCATGCCCCCCCCCCTTCCCCCTCGGCTATATTGTGTGATTTAGTGAGATCAGATGTGGGAGGCGATGCAGGCTGTTGTTAATGCTCCGTGGGGTCCACAATAGCACTGCGCCTCACCTCTGAGGGGAGCATGAATCAGGTGGACAAAAAAAGGGAGGAAATTAGATATGCACCATATCAATTTTACAGTCCCAGCCTCAGAGATTGAAAAAGCCTAGATGAATGTATCATATCTTCTGCTCCGTCCCCACCAAATCAACTCTAATATGTTGAGCAGCGGAACAAGACTTTATCTAAGGGAGTTCTCCAAAAGCTGTGCTGACCCCAGGATTTGATTTGGTTCAGGGTGTTTCTGTCGAGGAGCGAGACTCCAACGCTGTTATAGAAATATAATCTCAGATTGCACAATTATATTGGGGATGATTGCAGATAGAGTGTTAGTGTGCCACTGATACATGCTGAATGTTCTCACAGAGGAGTGGAAAGGAGGAAGGGAACAGGTAGGTAGGCTATCTACTTTCTGGTGTATCGGATGTCTCCACAATCATGTCAAATGTTGAAGCTTTCCTATAAAATTCCTCACTTTACCGAATGTAAACATCCATTGTTATATAATTAACAGATCTGTATTTTGAGGGGGAGCTAGTTCCTTTGTAGGTCTTAAACGCCTAGCCATTTGTCTTACCCATTGCTCTCAATGGCTTTATTCACACAATGGAGCATTTCAGGCAATATTTTACTGGTTGCTACACCATAAAACAACAGAGAAATAAGAGCCAAAAACAATAACCAATTTCAGATTGATTGTCCTGGTCTCTCTCTCTCTCCCTCTGTCTCTCCCCCCCCCCCCCCCCCCCCCCCCCCCCCCTCTCTCTCTCTCTCTCTCTCTCTCTCTCTCTCTCTCTCTCTCTCTCTCTCTCTCTCTCTCTCACTCCCCATTCCTGTCTGGCAGCCATCTTGGATAGTGATCATCCACAGGGCCGGCTCCAGGAAGACATGCCTGAGGGGGATTTTAAATCCATGGGGGGGGGGGGCACAACTAGTTTTGCTTTAGAGCCCTAATAAAACAATGTAGATGGTTCCTACTACTATTCAAATGTACAAAATGTATCTGTTACATATAAGTGTATCATAGTTTAACCTCATTTGAACCATAGGCTACATTGCTGTCGAATTTGTGACACTATGCAATCAGTGTAACCCAGCCACCACTTCTCCAGGTGTGCAATATTTCCTGTGTGAGAGAGTCTCATATACACACTCACACGCACGCACGCACACATACGCACACACACACGCACACACGCTATAGCAAGAGAGCAGGGAGGGGCGTTTTTCGTAGTATCACTTTACAGTAGCCTATCACACAAATAATGTGAAAGTGATTATAATAGAGTGAAATAGTTATTTGAATTCTTTACACACAGCATTGGTTCTACTACTGCGACATATTTGACATATACAAATTTAAAAAACTGGCTTATATGGAATGCAGCCGCACACAACAATTGTCATTTTGTCACAAGAAAGCATGCCATGTTGAAAAAAAGCCTCATTGAAACAGCACATACCACGCACCGTAACCATCGATTCAGGACCATGGACAGAAGGCTACCGCCAGTCAGATGAAAGGCTAACGTAAGATGTGCTGCCAATTTCAGCACCACTGGGGTGGACAGCCAGGACATCAGGAGCACTGCACCAGGGCTCACCTCAGAACACAACCAATTAGGCAACATTGGTCATTGTCCCAATACCCATCAAATAATACAACGCTGTATATCTATCAATAGCAATTAGACCGGCAAAAGCAAGTAGCCTAATGACGTTAAGAATCACAGATACAACTGAAAGATGCATTGAAGTAAAAACCAAAGGGCTAAACTATTCATTACATTCACCATTACAACAGCCAGGCCCATAAAGGTTGAAGCTTACCATTTAGAGGAGTTGCAGCCTCCTCCTGGAAAATGTACTTGTCAGGTCCCTCTCAAATGCCAGCTGGACAAACTGGGCTTTTTGTTGATGTAACATTCTCTGTGTTCTTCAGGGTGGAGAACGAATTTTCGCACATTGCTGTAGATGCCCCCAAAAATGTTAATCAGGTTTTAGCGCCAACAGCACAGTCAGCATTACTGACAAAGACACCGCCGTATCTTTGAAGAACATCGAGTGGCGTCCAGTTATTGTTGAAGGCTGTGGTTGCGACTGGACTTTTCCAGAATGTACCAGCCACAATAAACTCTTCCTCCACTGGTTCAGTTTCGGTTCGATTCAACACGCCGCCAGGTGCTAGTGGCTGGGGTAACAGAGGTGCCTGTTGTGATGCCACCCTCATGCTGCTAGGTGCTAGTGGCTGGGGTAACAGAGGTGCTTGTTGTGATGCCACCCTCGTGCTGCTAGGTGCTAGTGGCTGGGGTAACAGAGGTGCAGGTGCTTGTTGTGATGCCACCCTCGTGCTGCTAGGTGCTAGTGGCTGTGGTAACAGAGGTGCAGGTGCTTGTTGTGATGCCACCCTCGTGCTGCTAGGTGCTAGTGGCTGGGGTAACAGAGGTGCAGGTGCTTGTTGTGATGCCACCCTCGTGCTGCTAGGTGCTAGTGGCTGGGGTAACAGAGGTGCAGGTGCTTGTTGTGATGCCACCCTCGTGCTGCTAGGTGCTAGTGGCTGGGGTAACAGAGGTGCTTGTTGTGATGCCACCCTCGTGCTGCTAGGTGCTAGTGGCTGGGGTAACAGAGGTGCAGGTGCTTGTTGTGATGCCACCCTCGTGCTGCTAGGTGCTAGTGGCTGGGGTAACAGAGGTGCAGGTGCTTGTTGTGATGCCACCCTCGTGCTGCTAGGTGCTAGTGGCTGGGGTAACAGAGGTGCAGGTGCTTGTTGTGATGCCACCCTCGTGCTGCTAGGTGCTAGTGGCTGGGGTAACAGAGGTGCAGGTGCTTGTTGTGATGCCACCCTCGTGCTGCTAGGTGCTAGTGGCTGGGGTAACAGAGGTGCAGGTGCTTGTTGTGATGCCACCCTCGTGCTGCTAGGTGCTAGTGGCTGGGGTAACAGAGGTGCAGGTGCTTGTTGTGATGCCACCCTCGTGCTGCTAGGTGCTAGTGGCTGGGGTAACAGAGGTGCAGGTGCTTGTTGTGATGCCACCCTCGTGCTGCTAGGTGCTAGTGGCTGGGGTAACAGAGGTGCTTGTTGTGATGCCACCCTCGTGCTGCTAGGTGCTAGTGGCTGGGGTAACAGAGGTGCAGGTGCTTGTTGTGATGCCACCCTCGTGCTGCTAGGTGCTAGTGGCTGGGGTAACAGAGGTGCAGGTGCTTGTTGTGATGCCACCCTCGTGCTGCTAGGTGCTAGTGGCTGGGGTAACAGAGGTGCTTGTTGTGATGCCACCCTCGTGCTGCTAGGTGCTAGTGGCTGGGGTAACAGAGGTGCAGGTGCTTGTTGTGATGCCACCCTCGTGCTGCTAGGTGCTAGTGGCTGGGGTAACAGAGGTGCAGGTGCTTGTTGTGATGCCACCCTCGTGCTGCTAGGTGCTAGTGGCTGGGGTAACAGAGGTGCTTGTTGTGATGCCACCCTCGTGCTGCTAGGTGCTAGTGGCTGGGGTAACAGAGGTGCAGGTGCTTGTTGTGATGCCACCCTCGTGCTGCTAGGTGCTAGTGGCTGGGGTAACAGAGGTGCAGGTGCTTGTTGTGATGCCACCCTCGTGCTGCTAGGTGCTAGTGGCTGGGGTAACAGAGGTGCAGGTGCTTGTTGTGATGCCACCCTCGTGCTGCTAGGTGCTAGTGGCTGGGGTAACAGAGGTGCAGGTGCTTGTTGTGATGCCACCCTCGTGCTGCTAGGTGCTAGTGGCTGGGGTAACAGAGGTGCAGGTGCTTGTTGTGATGCCACCCTCGTGCTGCTAGGTGCTAGTGGCTGGGGTAACAGAGGTGCAGGTGCTTGTTGTGATGCCACCCTCGTGCTGCTAGGTGCTAGTGGCTGGGGTAACAGAGGTGCAGGTGCTTGTTGTGATGCCACCCTCGTGCTGCTAGGTGCTAGTGGCTGGGGTAACAGAGGTGCTTGTTGTGATGCCACCCTCGTGCTGCTAGGTGCTAGTGGCTGGGGTAACAGAGGTGCAGGTGCTTGTTGTGATGCCACCCTCGTGCTGCTAGGTGCTAGTGGCTGGGGTAACAGAGGTGCAGGTGCTTGTTGTGATGCCACCCTCGTGCTGCTAGGTGCTAGTGGCTGGGGTAACAGAGGTGCTTGTTGTGATGCCACCCTCGTGCTGCTAGGTGCTAGTGGCTGGGGTAACAGAGGTGCAGGTGCTTGTTGTGATGCCACCCTCGTGCTGCTAGGTGCTAGTGGCTGGGGTAACAGAGGTGCAGGTGCTTGTTGTGATGCCACCCTCGTGCTGCTAGGTGCTAGGCCATGGCTTTTCTCCACCTTGTTGGTCAGAGGGTGGTGTGGGGGACGGGGCGGTATTACATTTGATGTTACTGTAGGCTCCTCAACCTCGGTGGTCTGGCCTGCTGCAGACTGGTCGGTGAGCTTGGCAACGCTGTCCACATAGGTGGTCTTCCGTTGTTTTGCTGTTGGCAGTGCCCAGCCATTTTCAGATATATATGCTGATGAAAGCGTGACCAACTAGCTATAACTATTCAGCGCGCTGCTACCAAAACCTAACAAAGCAAGTAGCTATTGGCTGTAGCTGTCTGCAAAAGGGCACATGTTTTTCCCCTCTCCGTAAGAAACTAAATCCTGCCCTGGGATCCAATGAGCTTCCCAAACAAGGTAATGAAGGCGGTACCTTATGACATTGTATACCTAGGTTACCAATCAGAATGGATTTTTGGATTTTAACTACTAAATATTAGATTATTACATTCCCACTCCCCCACCCCCCTCCTCAGATCATAAGTGCACACCCAGCGTATTTCCTCTGTCCCAGTCTGCTCTACTGGCAGGCCCAATGGCGCAACATTGACAAAACCGGACAGGGTAATTCATATACCATTTGTTATGCTTATGAGGAAACAAAACTGTTTGGGGGGAGGGGGCATGAATTCTATCAGGGGGTCCATTCCCGGCTTCGCCACCCCATAGAGCAGGCCCTGATTGTCCACCCTCTGCATGGTTCTGGTTAGCTCCAAACTCTTTGAAATCTGACAGAATACATAAATATCTGGGGGCATCATATAGTTAGAGTCAGTTAAAGAGGATACAGCCAGGATCAAGTTTCTCTCCTGATGAAAATCAATGCAATGGGTCTGGTTGGAAAATGATTCAACATGTCAGCTATAAAGAGATGGGCCATTATGTCATTAGAGCTAATTTGATCTTTTCTGCTTGTATCCCTATTGTAAGTCATTCATTCTGGAAGATGAGCATGTAAATGATTCATATCTGTCCATTGTCATCATTTTCAATGTGGTTCAGACTAAACAGCAGGAGACTTCAAATTAGCATTTTGTTTTTAAGCGTAAGCACAATGACTACTAGAACTAACACTACCACTGCCTCTGCTACTATGGTATTCTACGATAACTGCTGTAATACTAATATTTATACTATCACTGAATTTGTACTACTACTACTACTACTACTACTACTACTACTACTACTACTACTACTATTAGAAACAGTGGCAGTAACTCTTCTAGTACAGCTGCACTCACAGTGATACACATACTATTATACAAAACTACTGTAAACAATACATTATTTGATGAATATTTGAATAACACAAAACCTTTGAAAGGTGTGAATAATTTGCCTTGATATCACCCGTGTATTATATTATGTCCTTGGTATCACCCGTGTATTATATTATGTCCTTGGTATCACCCGTGTATTATATTATGTCCTTGGTATCACCCGTGTATTATATTATGTCCTTGGTATCACCCGTGTATTATATTATGTCCTTGGTATCACCCGTGTATTATATTATGTCCTTGGTATCACCTGTGTATTATATTATGTCCTTGGTATCACCCGTGTATTATATTATGTCCTTGGTATCACCCGTGTATTATATTATGTCCTTGGTATCACCCGTGTATTATATTATGTCCTTGGTATCACCTGTGTATTATATTATGTCCTTGGTATCACCCGTGTATTATATTATGTCCTTGGTATCACCCGTGTATTATATTATGTCCTTGGTATCACCCGTGTATTATATTATGTCCTTGGTATCACCCGTGTATTATATTATGTCCTTGATATCACCCGTGTATTATATTATGTCCTTGGTATCACCCGTGTATTATATTATGTCCTTGGTATCACACGTGTATTATATTATGTCCTTGGTATCACCCGTGTATTATATTATGTCCTTGATATCACCCGTGTATTATATTATGTCCTTGATATCACCCGTGTATTATATTATGTCCTTGGTATCACCCGTGTATTATATTATGTCCTTGGTATCACCCGTGTATTATATTATGTCCTTGGTATCACCCGTGTATTATATTATGTCCTTGATATCACCCGTGTATTATATTATGTCCTTGGTATCACCCGTGTATTATATTATGTCCTTGGTATCACCCGTGTATTATATTATGTCCTTGATATCACCCGTGTATTATATTATGTCCTTGGCATCAGGCACATGTTTACAATTTAAACTTCTGAGATTTAGATGGAGCTGTTTTCATTTCAATGAGTGGACAGGGTTTGTGTTCTGAGATGAGTCCGTGTCTCTCACACACACACACACACACACACACACACACACACACACACACACACACACACACACACACACACACACACACACACACACACACACACACACACACACACACACCACACACACACACACACACACACACACACATACACACACACACACACCACACACACACACACACACACACACATATATATATATATATATACTGAGAGAGAAAATAAAACGGTTGATTTTCATTTGGTGTTGCAAGGCATTAGCCGTGATGTCTTAACACTTGTAAATGAACCCTCCTCCCCTCCTAATCTGTCACTTTAATGCACTATAGATTTTATTTCAGCCTCTGTAGTATCACATTCTCAATAATAATCATCAACCGCCTCTGTTGTTCCCTCCTGCAGAAATTAAATGTCGCCGCTGAGTGCACAACTAATAAAAGATGTTGCCGGAGGAAATAAAAAAATAAATATGATGAATCATAAGGGCTGGGATTTGTATTCAGATGCGAGAGACAATTACACAAAGAGTTTGAATTTATCAGCCGCTGCGCCTCTCAACAGCTCAATAATGGACCACCGCCGCCGGCCGGCCAGCGTGACTGACACACACATACATATGCGCGCACACACACACACACACACACACACACACACCAGTCTGTATTCAGGAGGGAACTGGTGGTCTGGGTACACACAAACTGGTGGTGTGGTCTTTTCTTTATCTGCCAAAGTACACTACATGACCAAAAGTATGTCGACACCTGCTCGTCGAACATCTCATTCCTAAATCATGGGCATTAATATGGAGTTGGTCCCCCCCTTTGCTGCTATAACAGCCCCCACTCTTCTGGGAAGGCTTTCCACTAGATGTTGGATCATTGCTACAGGGACTTGATTCCATTCAGCCACAAGAGCATTAGTGAGGTCGGGCACTGATATTGGGTGATTAGGCCTGGCTCGCAGTTGGCGTTCCAATTCATCCCAAAGGTGTTCAGTGGGGTTGAGGTCAGGGCTCTGTGCAGGCCAGTTGTAACGAATCTCTTCGTCGTCTGAGGAGGAGTAGGAAATATCGGACCAATATGCAGCGTATTAAGTGTTCGTCATAATTTATTTGGCTGAACGCACAAAACAAAATAACAAAGTGAAATGGAAGAAACGAAACAGTCCTGTCAGGTGACATACACTAAACAGTTCTGTCAGGTGACATACACTAAACAGTTCTGTCAGGTGACATACACTAAACAGTTCTGTCAGGTGACATACACTAAACAGTTCTGTCAGGTGACATACACTACACAGTTATGTCAGGTGACATACACTAAACAGTCCTGTCAGGTGACATACACTAAACAGTCCTGTCAGGTGACATACACTAAACAGTTCTGTCAGGTGACATACACTAAACAGTCCTGTCAGGTGACATACACTAAACAGTCCTGTCAGGTGACATACACTAAACAGTTCTGTCAGGTGACATACACTAAACAGTCCTGTCAGGTGACATACACTAAACAGTTCTGTCAGGTGACATACACTAAACAGTCCTGTCAGGTGACATACACTAAACAGTCCTGTCAGGTGACATACACTAAACAGTTCTGTCAGGTGACATACACTAAACAGTCCTGTCAGGTGACATACACTAAACAGTTCTGTCAGGTGACATACACTAAACAGTTCTGTCAGGTGACATACACTAAACAGTTCTGTCAGGTGACATACACTAAACAGTCCTGTCAGGTGACATACACTAAACAGTTCTGTCAGGTGACATACACTAAACAGTTCTGTAAGATGACATACACTAAACAGTTCTGTCAGGTGACATACACTAAACAGTTCTGTCAGGTGACATACACTAAACAGTTCTGTCAGGTGACATACACTAAACAGTTCTGTCAGGTGACATACACTAAACAGTTCTGTCAGGTGACATACACTAAACAGTTCTGTCAGGTGACATACACTAAACAGTTCTGTCAGGTGACATACACTAAACAGAAAACAACCACCCCCAAATCATAGTGGGAACACAGGCTACCTATGTATGGTTCTCAATCAGAGACAACAATTGACAACTGCCTCTGATTGGGAACCATACCAGACCAAAAGCAGAAATACAACACATAGATAAAAAACATAGAATGCCCACCCAAACTCACGCCCTGACCAAACTAAAACAGAGACATAAAAAAGGAACTAAGGTCAGGACGTGACACCAGTCAAGTTTTTCCATACTGATCTCAACAAACCATTTCTGTATGGACCTCGCTTTGTGCACGGGGGCATTATCATGCTGAAACAGGAAAGGGCCTTCCCCAAATTGTTGCCACAAAGTTGGAAGCACAGAATTGTATAGAATGTCATTGTATGCTGTAGCGTTAAGATTTCCCTTCACTGGAACTAAGGGGCCTAGCCCGAACAATGAAAACAGCCCCAGACCATTATTCCTCCTCCACCAAACATTACAGTTGGTGCTATGCATTGGAGCAGGTAGCATTCTCCTGGCATTAGCCAAACTCAGATTTGCCAGATGGTGAAGCGTGATTCATCACTCCAGAGAACGTGTTTCCACTGCTCCAGAGTCCAATGGCGCCAAGCTTTACACCACTCCTGCCGAAGCTTGGTATTGCGCAAGGTGATCTTAGGCTTGTGTGCGGCTGCTCGGCCATGGAAACCCAGTTAATGAAGCTCCCGACGAACAGTTATTGTGCTGATGTTGATTCCAGAGGCAGGTTTAGAACTCCGTTAGTGAGTGTTGCAACCGAGGACAGACGATTTTTACATACTAAGCACCTCAGGACTCGGCAGTCCCGTTCTCTGAGCTTGTGTGGCCTACCACTTTGTGTCTCAGCCGTTGTTGCTAGTAGACGTTTCCACTTCACAATAACAGCTCTAGAAGGGCAGAAATATGACAAACTGACTTGTTGGAAAGGTGGCATCCTGTGACGGTGCCACAATGAAAGTCACTGAGCTCTTATGTAAGACCATTATACTGTCATTGTTTGTGTATTGAGCTTGTGCTTGATTTAATACACCTATCAGCAACGGAGTGGCTGAAATAGCAATATCCACTAGTTTGAAGGGATGTTGACATACTTTTGTGTATGTCTTAACAGATGATTTAGTCGTGACACTGAGGGGTAGGTATTGTTGATTAGCACAGCCACTGTGTGTGTGATATTCTCTATTCAACAATCTGAGACTAGTGCCAGGATTCAATTCATAGCGCAGCACTATGTACAGCAGACAATGTGGCTATTAAATGCAGTTTCCCAGACATCCACAGACATCGCATTAACGGTAAACGCCGCGGACTTCGGCTCAATCGTAATTTACCTTTAAATGTCAAGCGCACTGTAACCGTGGATCGGATTGAATCCTGGCCCAAATCCTCCATTAGCTAAAACTCAGAGCTTCGTGTAAGATGGGTTGAGACTTGCACTTTAAATAAATTGTGACTTGACTTGACAGAAGTAATGTTGTTTTTTCATGGTGGCTGTGACCTGTGGATTGTGACCTCTGGAACCCTTCCTGTAGTGGCAGTGTGTTGTGATCAATGGTTGGAAAGAAGAGTTGTTAACGTAAGAATGTCACAGCATTCGATCAACTGGATTGGACTCTCTATATTCAGAATGTGTGCGTGTGTGTGCGTGTGTGTGAATGTAAGAGAGTGTTTTACCGTACATATGTTGGTGGCCGAAAGGGGAAGGGAAAGAAAGGGTCACAGAGAGAGAAAGATGGAGGGGGGGAGCAGTCTGATCAGTGTGGTTTGACTGGACCCACTCTCCACTCAGCAAAGACAATCCACACCAAACTGCCTGACAAATGTGTCCCTGGAAACCTCACACCTAACCCCCTTGTCATCCTTTTCTCCCCCTCTCCTCTCCTCTGCTGGCTAGCTGACAGTTGGAGCCAGGCAGGGTCACCTCCCCTCACCTCCCAGGGGTGTGTGGGTACAGCTCCGGAGCTACAGAGCCCATGCCCAAGCGGTTCCTGACTTGCCCAGCGAGGAGGAGTGAAGTATGGGGAGATCCGGGCTGCTCTGCTGGGAGTGGGGCCACTGGCCTGGAGGTACCCCCGGCCTACTCACTTTAGGCCATGCGAGACGCAGTCTGCCAGGCCCGCCATGACCCCCTCAAAGTGGCGGGTGCACGAGGAGCCGAGCGGTCACTGATGCCGTTGAGCCCTGTATTTCTCACACCCAGTCCTCTCTCTTTAAGCCTCTATTTCTCTGCTCCGCTTCCTTTGGTTTGGACTGTATTTCCCTCTCCGTGATGTCATGATAAGCTAATATGCTTTTGAATTCTAACAAAATGAACCAGTGCTTTGATACACCCTACATTGTAAAATACCCCGAGGTTATGATTTCTAGAGGAATAATATCTCAATAGTAAACTGGACTGAGTAACACACTGGAGAGTCTTACAAAGAGGCGGACTCATAGGGGTTATCGTAGTGTTGTGATGCTGTGTGTGTCTGCTGGTACAGTGTGTCCCGCTCAGAATCATAGTCTATTACCCTGAGAGAGAATCATCCTCTCATATCTGCTGATGGCTCTTTTTTAACAATGGTCCATCAGCTGCAGCATCAAAGGTCCTTGGCTGGGCTGGAATGAAATAGCTGCATCTTGGGACCACATTAGTGAGTGTGTGCATGATCTCTCTCTGCTTTGAAGTTCCCTGTCTCTCTCCCTCGCTGACCCATTAGAGTACGGGAGAGGTGAACGTGGGGTGACCACACATAGAATGCATAACCCCAAACCCCTGTTTTTCATATGCGAGTAGGGGTTGATTGCATTTCAATTACATCAAATGCAAGAGACAGCAACAACAAGAACAACTACCATTAAGACCCACATGAAAGCAACACTCAGTGCTTGTGATGTAGCAGTGTAGAACATATTTTACCTTTGATCGTTTTCAATTGTCATCTTAAGGTTGCACTGTGTAGAAATCACTCCGCCATTTCCTGGTTGCTAAAACTCTTAATAGTTTTCCTAATTTCAGTTTGTGATAAAACAAGCAAGTATAGTGTAGAGAATCATTGCACCATCTAAACCGCTATGAAATATTTTTTCCATATACAATAATATTGTATTTTCAGCTGTTTGAAGGGTGTACAAAACCCAAAGTAAAATACACAAAAACTAAACTTAAGAACAGGAAGCATAGAAAGAGCGCACATATATCAGATCTACCACTTTTTAGACTTTCTTTGTGAATTTGGTCAGGTTGCCTTAAAAGTGACATATTGCCACTTATATTTAAATTTGAATTCAAATTCAATAACAACTCATTCAAATGAAGAGCACATTTGAAGAACCCCCCCCAAAAAAATTAATCTCTCAAAACCACCTTTCATCTAATATCTGTCACAGATATACACACTAATTAAAGTAAGGTTCCTTTCAATGTTTGGTAAAAACCATCGCTCATATCATGACAGGATCTCTTTTAAATGTTCTTAAACATAACCTTTTGACGTACTGTAAATCATACATTGCTTTATTAGCCTCAAATCAGACTTTTTGAAGGTGTCTAAGGAATCCACTTCTTGTCAAAAAAAGTGAGAAAAAGACAACTGAGCAAAACTATGTTTTGTTAAAAACCCTGAACAGGTCAGAAGAACTCTGAACCACATCATCACCAATCACAATTGAACCTTTTCTACATGGACAATCCTCCACCCAGGAACCTCCTAACCGTGTGTTAGTGCGGAACTGGTAGTGTCAGTGGACATTGAGTTGGTTAGGGGTCATATACTCTCATTACCACTAGGCTCCTCTTCTTGTATTGCGGTGTGTGTGTCTGTTCTGTATCCATGTCTCCTGCTGGCCATTATCAGTCATCTTATCGGGACTCTGGGAAACTTGCATCCATAATGGAAACCAGCACCTCTATCGGAGACCACCACATGGTGGCGCTCTTTCTCATGGTGCACAAATTATGTAAACTGTCTGTCTGTCTGTCTGTCTCTCGCTTTCTCTCTGCGTCTGTCTCTCTCTCGCTCTCTTTCACTCTCTCTGACTGTCTCTCTCTGTCTCTTCTCTCTCTTGCCTTGTCGCTACCCCCCCCACATACTGTTTCAGGCGGGCGAGTGTCTGTGTTTGGTGTCAGATAATGTGCACTGTGGAGTCCGAGGGAAGAGTGATTAAAGCCAAGCCACAGCTAATTATGTCAAACTCTGCAGTTGTCCTAAGCCCTCTCTAGTTGAAAGAGATTTCTCCCCAATGAAAAATAAGGAAGAAGGGGATCGGAGCCCAGAGAAAGGAGAGGCAAAGGGTTTGAAGTGGTTCTTTGCATTAGTGATGTGCCCTCCATGACCCCCCAATTTAGGGAGAAGTGGCATCTACTTTCAGCCATGTTGGAGCCATTCTTCAGCGTGGCGAGGGTTTGAAACGTGGGGGCAAGTGGGCGTTTCGTTTTCTTCACTTTATAAACTGTATAATCCTTCACTTTATAGACTGGGCGTTTCGTTTTCTTCACTTTATAAACTGTATAATCCTACATCCTTAGAAAAAAAGCTGCATTAATGGTAACAATGGCTGACAGTTAAATATTGTGCCATAGAATTCTGTGGCAGCCCGCATGCTGTTCTGCAGTATGACGCAGCTTTTACAGGAAGAACCACTGCATCTAGGATCTTACCTAAAAGGGTCCTTCAGTTGTCCCCATAGGAGAACGCTTTGAAGAACCATTTTTGGTTCCAGTTAGAACCCTTTTGCAATCTATGTAGAACCCAAAATAGTTCTACTTGGGCAGCAGGTAGAGTATTGTTTTATTTAACTAGGCAAGTCAGTTAAGAACAAATTCTTATTGACAATGACGGCCTACCCCGGCCAAACCCACACGACACTGGGCCAATTGTGCGCCACCCAATCACAGCCAGATGTGATACAGCCTGGATTTGAACCAGGGACTGTAGTGACACCTCTTGCACAGCGCCTTAGAACACTGTGCCACTCGGCAGTCCTCGGTAGCATCCTGTAGTTTGTGGAATATCCATCCCGTACTTAAAGGCTTAAAGGAAGTAGTAATGGCTCAGGGAACCATCATAACACAAGTGTATTATGGTACACACAAAGTCATAGAGTCAGATTACAGGTAATGCATTCTAAAGGGTGGATAGGTGAAAACTGATTCTACCTGGGAGATAGAACCACAGGCAGGCGTAGGGTAAAGCAGTCCATTGGCTTAATGGCAGGGCATATATTAATATGAATTCTGTCCAATTACTGCTAATGGAAGCCTCTAGTGTAATCTGAGTCATTTCAGAACCATGAGCAAACACAGGCTAGCAATATCTCTGTGTGTATAGCAATTTACAGTGTGTGTGTGTGTGTGTGTGTGTGTGTGTGTGTGTGTGTGTGTGTGTGTGTGTGTGTGTGTGTGTGTGTGTGTGTGTGTGTGTGTGTGTGTGTGTGTGTGTGTTTCTATCTGAGAATAGAGAGTGTGTTGAATGTTAACACTAGAATATTTTACATTTTTCAATAACCATACAGCATGTGGCATTTTAATGTCAAATGATGAATCGGGTAGATTGCCTTTTTGGTTTATATCAGCATCAGATTCTCCTTCATAGCAATTTCAACTATCAACAGAGAATGCAGGGGACAATTTGTAGAATTTGAACATATATGCAGTGCTAATATTGGGTCCTTTGACTTCAAACATTAACACCCTAAAAGGAACAGCGTGAATTTGTTTAAAAATGTGATCAGAATCACAGGAGCATGAAATCATCAAATCAAATCAAATGTATTTATATAGCCCTTCATACATCAGCTGATATCTCAAAGTGCTGTACAGAAACCCAGCCTAAAACCCCAAACAGCAAGCAATGCAGGTGTAGAAGCACGGTGGCTAGGAAAAACTCCCTAGAAAGGCCAAAACCTAGGAAGAAACCTAGAGAGGAACCAGGCTATGAGGGGTGGCCAGTCCTCTTCTGGCTGTGCCGGGTGGAGATTATAACAGAACATGGCCAAGATGTTCAAATGTTCATAGATGACCAGCAGGGTCAAATAATAATAATCACAGTGGTTGTCGAGGGTGCAATAAGTCAGCACCTCAGGAGTAAATGTCAGTTGGCTTTTCATAGCCGATCATTAAGAGTATCTCTACCACTCCTGCTGTCTCTAGAGAGTTGAAAACAGCAAGTCTGGGACAGGTAGCACGTCCGGTGAACAGGTCAGGATTCCTTAGCTGCAGGCAGAACAGTTGAAACTGGAGCAGCAGCACGGCCAGGTGGACTGGGGACAGCAAGTCATCATGTCAGATAGTCCTGAGGCATGGTCCCAGGGCTCAGGTCCTCCGAGAGAGAGTGAGAGAGAAAGAGAGAATTAGAGAGAGCATACTTCAATTCACACAGGACACCGGATAAGACAGGAGAAGTACTCCAGATATAACAAATTGACCCTAGCCCCTCAACACATAAACTACTGCAGCATAAATACTGGAGGCTGAGACAGGAGGGGTCAGGAGACACTGTGGCCCCATCCGATGATACCCCCGGACAGGGCCAAACAGGAAGGATATAACCCCACCCACTTTGCCAAAGCACAGCCCCCACACCACTAGAGAAATGTGAATTGTGAAATTAAATGTGGTCATTTGTGTGTGTGTGTGTGTGTGTGTGTGTGTGTGTGTGTGTGTGTGTGTGGCGTGGCGTTACCCTACCACTAGCAATACTAAGAGTGCAAAGCCTCAGTCTACACCAAACACTGTACAGTCTGATTGCAGCGGTGGTTGCCTTGACTCATGTTTTTATAACTCCCTTGTTTTATTGCCTGTTAATAAGCACATCTTCACAAACGGTACATGACAACACAGTACATAATCAATGTTTCCTGTTCCTGCTTTTTATTTGTGATGGGTTACAAAGGTAGAGGAGATGTCAATAAATGAAGGTAGAAAGGACTCATGATTTATAATTAATAAGCGTTATGTTATTATCAACAACACAGTAAAAGCCAGGAAGGGGATAGAAGAATGGGGGGGGAGTGTGTTGATTTGGTAAATTAATGGAGTCCTTACTTCTGACAGGTTTCTATAACGCAGCTAAATGAATAATCATCTGTAAGTTAGAAGTGAAGCAGGTCTCTAACAAGCTTAATTTGAAGATAGTTAGCACAAATATCATTGTCAACGACAGCCACTTTGGCGAAGCTTACGACACTGGCGCTGTAACTGCAGTTGGAAGATTTAGCAAAAAATTATAGCGCTTTCCTTCCAGCTGTAACGTTAGCTAATGCTAGCTTCAGCTGTAGTACATGGTGGGTTATGGTACAGACTAGAGGAGGCTGGTGGGAGGAGCTACAGGAGGATGGGCTCATTGTATTGGCTGGAATGGAACACTATCAAACACATCAAGCACATGGAAATTTCATGTTGGACTCCGTTCCGTTCATTCCATTCCAGCCAATACAATGAGCCCATCCTTCTATAGCTCCTCCCAACAGCCTCCTCTGGTACAGACTTGATGAGCTCAATTGCAGCTGATACGTTGAAATCAAAGGTTAGGGGGTCGAGCAAAGCTTTTCAGTTCTTTGGAAGGGCCATTCAACAAACAATAACATTGCTGTTCTGACAGGATGCCAGTTTGTTCCCACGGTAACATCAGACATTGATGTCTGCTGATTGGCCATCTGGTATTGTTTTATGTCACTTCCTGTTACACTCAGAATCTCTCTCTGTTCGTGGCTTCAAGCTCACCATCCGAGATCAACTGTATGTCTGTAATATGAATATGCTTTGGTTACAGTTATACGACTGTCTTTCAGTGTTCACTGATGCAGGCCATCATTTATCTGTTTACATACTAAAGGAAGACCACAACCCCAGCAATCACAGAGAGTCATAAGACTCAATATGATGTCATTATGTCAGCCCCCATAGAGGTCCTTATATGTGAGGAACTTGTCTTTATGCCATTGAAGCTCCACGTCTTTCCAGAGCCACTTCAATGGACATACTGCATATACCTCTCTTTCAAACACACGCACTCATACACACTCTCACACACACAGTATATGACGTTATCATTATTTTCTTAGTGTGTCCTCCTCACTCGAGAGGAGACAACATTCATGTTTACCTTTATGGAGATTCGGAGACAACATCCCGGGTTTAGCTCCTTCATCCCTCGCTTTCTTTCTGCCTTAGTGGAAACTCTTTGAAGAATGCGGCAGATGACACCTCCCCATCATTAGGCATGTTTTGCCTTCTCATCTGTGACTTTTTATTGTGGCGAGATAGATATGATAGATGCATCATGAAATCCAGTCGTTTGTTCTTTTTGAGTTGCGTTGACAGTTTGGTTATTACTGCACCTTCTTTCTTCAAGGGTACAAGTCATCTTTGAGGCGAGGGTATTGTCCTTTAAAAAAGAGGCATTCGTAGAGTCATACAAATTCAAGTTGGCGGTTGGAATATGCTCATATTAAAATGAAAGGACATCTTTCCTAT
>NC_034177.2:69680842-69692182 GCF_002021735.2 Oncorhynchus kisutch
TGAGGACAATCCCTTGAGAGAGGAGTGAGGGAGTAAAGGTATAATAAAGTATCTGGGGTCAGACGTGCACTGCAATCCTACCTCCCCTGCTCTCCCTCTCTCCATTCAATTCAATTTGCTTTATTGGCGTGATGTAACAATGTGGATATTTACAATATTAAGAATCAAAATTGTCAACGGGACAACAGTAACAACAATAACCAAGGGTCAAAATAATCTCTCTCTCTCTCTCTCTCACACACACACACACACACACACACACACACACACACACTGTGTCTGGCAAGCAGTCGCCAGATATATGTATATCTACAACAGTTAAATGTGTGTGGTGTATGTGTGTGAGTGTGTAAGCAGCCAGGTCGCTCAAGATTCTCTGTGAAATTTGATGTCCGTCGAGACAAGAAGAATGTTGGGAGAGGACTTCAAAACTGGCCACTAGGGGCAACGATGGCTTGGGTTTTGATAGGGCTTTGTGGACAGGGATGGCAACTCTCCCCAATTTCGTGGCATCCAATTGGTTGTAACAGTCTTGTCTCATCGCTGCTACTCCCCTACGGACTCGGGAGAGGCAAAGGTCGAGAGCCAGCGTCCTCTGAAACACGACCCTGCCAAGCCGCACTGCTTCTTGACACACTGCTCGCATAACCCGGGCGCCTGCCACAGGAGTCGCTAGAGCGCGATGGGACAAGGAAATCCCGGCCAAACCCTCCCCTAACCCGGACAACACTAGGCCAATTGTGCGCCTCCCGGTCACAGCCGGCTGTGACAGCCTGGGATCTACCCGGAGCTGTAGTGATGCCTTAAGCATTGCGATGCAGCGTCTTAGACCGCTGCGCCACTCGGGAGGCAGTTGTTTTTGTTTTAACCCTATCCCAAACCTTACCCCTTCACTTTACCATTCAGAATTAATGCTTCAATTTAACCTTCGAAATTTGACATTTATCGACAAACGTCATATTCTGCAATGAGACTGAGAGCTTGTTGGTGTGAGTGTGTTGGTGTGAGTGTGTTTGTGTGGTGTGTGTTTGTGTGGTGTGTGTTGGTGTGAGTGTGTTGGTGTGAGTGTGTTTGTGTGGTGTGTGTTGGTGTGAGTGTGTTTGTGTGGTGTGTGTTGGTGTGAGTATGTTTGTGTGGTGTGTGTGTTGGTGTGAGTGTGTTGGTGTGAGTGTGTTTGTGTGGTGTGTGTTGGTGTGAGTATGTTTGTGTGGTGTGTGTTGGTGTGAGTGTGTTGGTGTGAGTAGGTTTGTGTGGTGTGTGTTGGTGTTGGTGTGAGTGTGTTGGTGTGAGTATGTTGGTGTGAGTGTGTTTGTGTGGTGTGTGTTTGTGTGGTGTGTGTATGTGTGGTGTGTGTTTGTGTGGTGTGTGTTTGTGTGGTGTGTGTTGGTGTGAGTATGTTGGTGTGAGTGTGTTTGTGTGGTGTGTGTTTGACTGAGTGTGTTGGTGGTGAGTGTGTTTGTGTGGTGTGTATGTGTGGTGTGTGTATGTGTGGTGTGTGTTTGTGTGGTGTGTTTGTGTGAGTGTGTTGGTGTGAGTGTGTTTGTGTGATGTGTGTTTGTGTGAGTGTGTTGGTGTGTGTGTGTTTGTGTGGTGTGTGTTTGTGTGGTGTGTGTGTGTGTGGTGTGTGTTTGTGTGGTGTGTGTATGTGTGTTTGTGGGTGTGTGTTTGTGTGGTGTGTTTGTGTGGTTTGCGTGGTGTGTGTTTGTGTGGTGTGTGTTGGTGTTGGTGTGAGTGTGTTGGTGTGAGTGTGTTGGTGTGAGTGTGTTTGTGTGGTGTGTGTTTGTGTGGTGTGTGTATGTGTGGTGTGTGTATGTGTGGTGTGTGTATGTGTGGTGTGTGGTGTGTGTTTGTGTGGTGTGTGTTGGTGTGAGTGTGTTGGTGTGAGTGTGTTTGTGTGTTGTGTGAGTGTGGTGTGTGTTTGTGTGGTGTGTGTATGTGTGGTGTGTGTTTGTGTGGTGTGTGTTGGTGTGAGTGTGTTGGTGTGAGTGTGTTTGTGTGAGTGTGTTGGTGTGAGTGTGTTTGTGGTGTGTGTTGGTGTGAGTGAGTTTGTGGTGTGTGTATGTGTGGTGTGTGTATGTGTGGTGTGTGTTTGTGTGGTGTGTGTATGTGTGGTGTGTGTATGTGTGTTTGTGTGGTGTGTGTTTGTGTGGTGTGTGTTTGCGTGGTGTGTGTTTGTGTGGTGTGTGTTGGTGTGAGTGTGTGGTGTGAGTAGGTTTGTGTGGTGTGTGTTGGTGTTGGTGTGAGTGTGTTGGTGTGAGTGTGTTGGTGTGAGTGTGTTGGTGTGAGTGTGTTTGTGTGTTTGTGTGAGTGTGTTGGTGTGAGTATGTTTGTGTGGTGTGTGTATGTGTGGTGTGTGTTGGTGTGAGTGTGTGTTGGTGTGAGTGTGTTGGTGTGAGTGTGTTTGTGTGTTTGTGTGAGTGTGTTGGTGTGAGTGTGTTTGTGTGGTGTGTGTATGTGTGGTGTGTGTTTGTGTGGTGTGTGTTTGTGTGGTGTGTGTATGTGTGGTGTGTGTTTGTGTGGTGTGTGTATGTGTGTTTGTGTGGTGTGTGTTTGTGTGGTGTGTGTTTGTGTGGTGTGTGTTTGTGTGGTTTGCGTGGTGTGTGTATGTGTGGTGTGTGTATGTGTGTGTAACAAAGGGTGCATAGAGTGTCATACGTGTGTGTCACAGCTCCCCTCTCTCTCCCTGAACCACAGGGGACCTTAACTTGTGTTCTCCCCACTAGGGAGTCAACACTGTCGACACCACACACCACCAATTTTGAAACCTCACCAAATCACACACCACCTCGTCACCCCCTTCTCCACACACACTGGTCCCTGGGGACTTCATCTTCCTGTTCCTCTACCTCCTGAGAGTCTCCTGAAGCTCACCGAGAGGCCTATGAGGGTTCACAGCCCAGTGATGAAGACCAGAGCCTGGAACTAACTGACACAGAGCATATGGAGATATGGGTGATACAGTGGATATATACAGCCTACTCAGAGCATATGGAGATATGGGTGATATGGTGGATATATACAGCCTACTCAGAGCATATGGAGATATGGGTGATACGGTGGATATATACAGCCTACTCAGAGCATATGGAGATATGGGTGATATGGTGGATATATACAGCCTACTCAGAGCATATGGAGATATGGGTGATATGGTGGATATATACAGCCTACTCAGAGCATATGGAGATATGGGTGATATGGTGGATATATACAGCCTACTCAGAGCATATGGAGATATGGGTGATACGGTGGATATATACAGCCTACTCAGAGCATATGGAGATATGGGTGATATGGTGGATATATACAGCCTACTCAGAGCATATGGAGATATGGGTGATACAGTGGATATATACAGCCTACTCAGAGCATATGGAGATATGGGTGATACGGTGGATATATACAGCCTACTCAGTGCATATGGAGATATGGGTGATACGTTGGATATATACAGCCTACTCAGAGCATATGGAGATATGTCAGCAAAAGAGACAGAGAGTGTCTACAGGTCCCTGCGGACATGATTCTTACTACAGAGGGGGCTCCCAGACCTAATAAGGCCTTGGTCGGAGTGGTGAGTCTTGACAGGAAGGATAATACAACATATGAAAATACATAGTCCTCAATCACTGCTCCATGCATATGGCTGAGGCTAGTTGTGTAGTAAATGATTGTCCGGAACTATATCAAGTTCCCTCAGTGGAGCCCTGTAGGTTTATAGTAGTACAGTACATCTACCCAAATGCTGTTGGGCTTTCATTCATATACGGGCATTACTTTGTAATTCAGGGAGAAAAGAAAGGATAGTGATCGTATATTTTGTCAGTTTGGGAATGAGGCTGTGTGATCGGTGTTTCAGATATTCTCAGATGAAGGAGTGCCTTTATATTTGTCCTACAAATGTGTTATTGAGGGTGTGTCTGCGTGTGTGTGTGTGTGTGTGTGTGAAACAACCCAACTATCTCTCCTAGGAGAATTATGATGCATACCCGTCATACTGTTCTAATCTGTCACAGCCCTGTGTCCCTCATTCCCCCACCCCCTCTCTTCACCCTGTCTCCCTCATTCCCCCACCCCCTCTCTTCACCCTGTCTCCCTCATTCCCCCACCCCCTTTCTTCACCCCGTCGCCCCCTTGCCCCCTGGCGCGCTGGTGACCACAGATTCAGGGGGGGCTGGTGATGACATCGCTCTCCGCCATGCTCTCCGCCATGCTGTCACATAGCCGCGGGGGGTCCACGCATCCATGAATGTCAAAGATCTTTTAACCCCCCCTCCCCCCAGAAAGATGGAGAATAATGTCAGCCTTCAGGTTGAGGGATGACACCGGGCTTTTCGATGCGTCCTGACAGACTCCGATCTGTCCCAGCCAATGTGTCACACCGCTCGTCATTGGCTCATGTCAATCTGATCAGGGAGGAAGGGGGGAAGCGGTTTAGCTTAGATATACAGTACCTCCTATAGTTTCCCTCTACTGGCATTGATATTGGTAGTATGTATTGTCTGATTTCCAACTTGTTTCACAATTTGCAGTATTGTTTGTATCGTTTCTCTTTTGGCTAATTGTCTAAATTGCCAATGTTTCAGACAGCCAAGACATTCTTCATGTCATATTTTCAGTCTAATAATTGACTGAATCATGGATGAGTAACACGTTCTCTACTGCTAGTTTCCATTAGATCTCAGCAGCATGCTCAGTTATTGTCTCGAATAAAGCCAGGCAGCAAGTCAGGCATCTTTGTTTTTTCCCCTGCTAGGTGCTTCGCCCTCCGACTCGTCTCTCTTTATCCTCGCTGGTTACAGGAGTTAATATGCTAAATGTGAGAGAGGAGATAGGAATTCTCCTTTTCCTGCTTCCACTGGTTTTCCATTGCATCGCGCCAGGTTGTAATTTAGGAGCAAAACAGATAAATTAGAGACATGTAGCCAGATGTGATATGTGTTTTTACTCCACAGCTGTAGGTAGCCATAAAATGCTTAGACTCAATGGGATTTCTATAAAGCCCTTTTTTCTAATTCACCAATCGCCTTGTGCCTCCTCAAACTACCAGCCCTGGCTAATTATTTGATCCCCCTAAAATATAAGCGTTTCTCTGATCTAGTTTTGGAATAACAGCTTCTGTAAATCGTCCGGTGCGGGTGTCTAGATTTGCGCTCCACCGTTGAGTGTCCCTATGCTGGCTGGCTCCCTGTAAAAGCAATTTGCCCCATGCACAGACTAGGTAATGAGCAGATGCTCCTATTGTAAATGATGATGCGGTCGTAATAAAGAGTTGACAAACACAGAATTACTGCTGGGCCATGGGCATGCACACGAACACAGATACATTGTTAGAGACAGTACACACAGACATACAGTGCCTTCAGAAAGTATTCATACCCCTTGACTTATTCCACATTTTGTTGTGCTACAGCCTGAATTCAGAATGAATTAAATCATTAAATCACGCAATACCCCTTAATGACAAAGTGAAAACATGTTTTAGAAATGTTTGCACATTTATTGAAAATGAGAAAATGAGAAATATCTGATTTACATAAGTATTCACGCCCCTTTGCTATGACACTCCACACTGAGCTCAGGTGCATCCAATTTCCTTTGATCATCCTTGAGACGTCACTACAACTTGATTGGAGTCCACCTGTGGACAATTCAATTGTTTGGACATGGTTTAGAAAGCAACTTCTGTCTCTATAAAGTCCCACAGTTGACAGTGCATGTCAGATCAGAAACTATTCCATCAAGTCCAAGTAACTGTCGGTAGATCTTCGAGACAGGATTATGATGAGGCATATATCTGGGGAAGGGTATACAACTATTTGTAGAGTGTTGAAAGTTTCCAAGAGCACAGTGGTCTCCATCATATGTAACTACCCAGACTGCCTAGAGCTGGCCGCCCGACCAAACTGATCAACCTGGCAAGAAGGACCTTTGTCAGGTATGTGACCAAGAACCCAATGACCACTCTGACAAAACTACAGAGCTCATTGGCTGAGATGGGACAACCTGCCAGAAGGACAACAGTCTATACAGCACTTCACCATTCTGGGTTTTATGGGAGAGTAGCCAGACGGAAGCCACCCTTGAGAAAAAAAGTCTTGACATCACACCTGGAGTTTGCAGAAAGGCACATGAAAGACAGTGCATAAGGCAAAATATGATGTGTTCTGAGGAGACAAAAATGTAACTCTTTGGCCTGAATGCAAAGCGCTATGTCTGGAGAAAACCAGATACTGCTCATCTCCCATCTTAACACCATCCCTACCGTGAAGCATGGTGGTGGCAGCATCATGCTATGGGGATGCTCTTCAGTGGACTGGACTGGGAGACTGGTGAGGATAGAGGGAACAATGAATGGATTGATGAGAACCTGCTTCAGTTGCAAAAAAACTTAGACTTGGGGCAAAGATTTACATTCCAACAGGACAATGACCGCAAGCATCCAGCCAAAACAACGCTGGAATGGCATCAGAACAAGAATGTGAAAGTCCTTGAGTGGCCCAGCCCAGACTTGAATTTAATTGAAAATTGAACTTGAAAAAATATGGTGGGAAGAATGGGAGAAAATCCCTGAATCCAGATGTACATTAGTACAGACAACCAAGAAAACTCAAAGCTGTTATCGCCACCTCTGACTCAGAGGTGTGAATACTTATGGAAATGAGATATTTCTGTATTTCATATTTTTGTCTTTATTCTAAAAACATATTTTCTCCTCGTCATTATGGAGTATTGTGTGTAGATGGGTGATATTTGTAACACAAACAAAGTGGAATAAGTAAAGCAGGTGGAATACTCTCTGAAGGCACTGTGCACGTGCACAGAACATTTACCAGTGTTACCTAGTGTTGATTCTTCAGTGTAACATTTTGAGTGTTGATTCAGGTGTTAAATTAACACTCATTGGTGTAAAATAACCCCCGTGTTGGTGTTAATAACCAGTGTTGAACCACCCCCATCATTATCATATTTTGCATGTACATTGATTGATTCATAAATGTTATGCTACTTAAATATAAACAAAAGACATGTTTCTAAACTAATCCAATCTGATTGGTTGTTCCAGTTTAGATGGTTTAGGTGGTTTAGATGGCTTAGGTGGTCTAGTATCTTAGTATCGTAGTCTTCCCAACCTGGCAGTCATTCGGAATGCAGGTTGCGGGTGAATGTCTCTCTGGATTCCAGCAGGAACAACACATCACTTTGCAAGTCAGCATAATGTGACCTACAGGCCTGAAAACCATGTGTTACAGGCCACTCTATTAGGGTAAAACTAGACTTAAATACTTGTATTGTGCGGAATATTTACATTTGAATTACAGCATATTCACTTAGGATCTCACTTGATGAAAGCCACAGGACAAAATGATGTCTCTGTGCAGTCATGTATAGAGATAACATAATGTCTCTATGCAGTCATGTATAGAGATAACATAATGTCTCTGTGCAGTCATGTATAGAGATATCATAATGTCTCTGTGCAGTCATGTATAGAGATAACATAATGTCTCTGTGCAGTCATGTATAGAGATAACATAATGTCTCTGTGCAGTCATGTATAGAGATAACATAATGTCTCTGTGCAGTCATGTATAGAGATAACATAATGTCTCTGTGCAGTCATGTATAGAGATAACATAATGTCTCTGTGCAGTCATGTATAGAGATAACATAATGTCTCTGTGCAGTCATGTATAGAGATAACATAATGTCTCTATGCAGTCATGTATAGAGATAACATAATGTCTCTGTGCAGTCATGTATAGAGATAACATAATGTCTCTATGCAGTCATGTATAGAGATAACATAATGTCTCTATGCAGTCATGTATAGAGATAAATAATGTCTATGCAGTCATGTATAGACATAACATAATGTCTCTGTGCAGTCATGTATAGAGATAACATAATGTCTCTATGCAGTCATGTATAGAGATAACATAATGTCTCTATGCAGTCATGTATAGAGATAACATAATGTCTCTGTGCAGTCATGTATAGAGATAACATAATGTCTCTATGCAGTCATGTATAGAGATAACATAATATCTCTGTGCAGTCATGTATAGAGATAACATAATGTCTCTGTGCAGTCATGTATAGAGATAACATAATGTCTCTGTGCAGTCATGTATAGAGATAACATAATGTCTCTATGCAGTCATGTATAGAGATAACATAATGTCTCTGTGCAGTCATGTATAGAGATAACATAATATCTCTATGCAGTCATGTATAGAGATAACATAATGTCTCTATGCAGTCATGTATAGAGATAACATAATGTCTCTGTGCAGTCATGTATAGAGATAACATAATGTCTCTATGCAGTCATGTATAGAGATATCATAATGTCTCTGTGCAGTCATGTATAGAGATAACATAATGTCTCTATGCAGTCATGTATAGAGATAACATAATGTCTCTGTGCAGTCATGTATAGAGATACCATAATGTCTCTATGCAGTCATGTATAGAGATAACATAATGCCTCTATGCAGTCATGTATAGAGATAAATAATGTCTCTATGCAGTCATGTATAGACATAACATAATGTCTCTGTGCAGTCATGTATAGAGATAACATAATGTCTCTGTGCAGTCATGTATAGAGATAACATAAAGTCTCTATGCAGTCATGTATAGAGATAACATAATGTCTCTGTGCAGTCATGTATAGAGATAACATAATGTCTCTGTGCAGTCATGTATAGAGATAACATAATGTCTCTATGCAGTCATGGGCTGTAACTCTACAATTCACCAGAAAGACAAGGCACTGTAAAAAAGGCTTCACACGAAGCCGTGTGTTAATTTAACACTGAAAAGTGTGGACCCGTATAGACACTGGACCACATATACAAACACTCAAATATTCTGTTCTTAACACACCACTTATAAGAGAATGGCATTTCTACAGCCAAGCACCCCTCCTCCTCCTCTCCTTCCTTCTCTCCTTTCCCTCGGCAGAGAGGCTGTGTTGCTGGTACACCCAGGGCTTGTATTTGCCATGACCCCCTGACTCATAGGGGGCGTGTGTGAGGTGTGTGTGCATCTCCTCAGGACGTTAGTCAAAGGGTGAGAAGTGGGCTCTTTGAAGCATCTATTCACCATGTTGTGGGTATTTCGAATATCCCATTCCTCCAAATGTTTGATGTTGTTGGACATTTTGTTTAAAACATGCTCCTCTTTGGAGAACACACACCCACAAACACACACACACACTTAAACATCTCCCTTAGCGAGGCTGCAGTGCTGTGGAGCTCTCTCTGTGCTCTGAGGCAGTAGTGTCTCTTTCATGTCTGCATGCTTGGATCTCATGGCCTGGACTCCCAGCTGAGGCTGCTGTGCATGTGTGGAGCTAAGTGCTGGCTAATTTCCCCTCGGATAGCCCCAGCCCCGGTACCGACCCCCCCATCTCCCTGCCTCTCCCCGTCTGGGGGTCTCTCTCTCTCTGGGCTCAGTTCGACATATTTATGCATGTGTGTGTTTTATATGTATTTAAGCTTACGGGGGCCAATAAAATGCATGTAAGTTTACAGCATCTAGACCCCGTATATTGAGTCATGTATGATTCTCCTCTAATCTCGGTCTATTTGGTTGACTTGTGTACATATGTTGTATATTGACATTCTCATTTTGGAGACATCAAACACATATTGAAGAAAGACCCGTAGGTAGGATCTGTTTGAGGATGAAAGAGAGAATGATGAGTATGTTTTGTTGTGGCTTCAGGTTGGAGTTCAATGTAAACTCAAAAGGGGACCAGATTCCTATACAACAACACAATGGTGGTCTTTCATCAAATCTTATTTTGTTTTGAAAAGAAGAAAGAGCTAAATCTCCCCTCACAGCTTCTAGATAGAAAACCAGTAACTGAGGGAAGATCAAGTATAATGAGGAAATAAAGTCATCAATTTATTTGATGTATATATTTCTTATTGAACCTTCATTTATTCAGGTTTGTCTCATCAAGTATATTTTTCAAAGGAGACCGTGACTAGAATATGAAATCTTGATAATCAATATCACATTGATATAGAAGGAATCACATTTCTGTCTGTGAAATCAGAGGCAAACAGAACACTTGTGTGCTGTTCTTGGCAGGGCCTGGTGTTGCTCAGAGATGGGTTAGTGTGTGTCGCTAGCATGTGTCAAGATCACACAGCTGAGTAAAAACAAGGAGACCAAGTAAAGTAAACTCCCCCACTCCTTCACCCCCCCCCCCCCCCCCCACCCACCCACTCACACACACAGACGCGCACACATACAGATGCACACACACACAGACAGACACACACACACCAAGGGTCCATTAGTTGTCTGGCCAGCTGTCAGTGAATGGGGCTCCCTCCTCTCCAAGTGTAGCCAATCACCAGGCCAAGTTTAATGCAATTAAGGATGCCATCAGTAGAGCTTTGTGATTGGGTGGGTGGAATAGAGTGAGGGAGAGCACAGAGAGAGCCTTCGATATACAGAGACAGTAATTAGCACATGCTGGTCATTAGCAAACACACACACACACACACACACACACACACACACACACACACACACAAACTCACAGATTAGGCAGTTTGCCATCAGAGTGAGGCTTGCGGGCCGAGTCTGGTTTCTAATGAGGAGGACCCTCACATCAACCACAAATAAAAACACACATCTCTCTCTCCCTCTCTCTCTCACACACACACACACACGAGCACCTAGCGCCCAGTCGCCTCATATAACTTCCATTACACAGTCTGAGAATATGTGTGTAGATTTATGAAAATGGCTTTTAAACACGGGCCATCTCTTAGAGGGTCCTGTGAATGGGTCCTGCTGTGAGGGCTTTAATGAAGGATCAGAGCCCTCCAAGACAGCCAGGAAGAACCACACAGCCCCCGCAAAACACACCCAGCACCCCCAAATAATCTGTACCACTTTTAGTGGCAGCCATTTGCCATTCATTAAAATCGAAATGCTGTTTTCTGCCGGGGCAAATAGCAAAGCTATTCCAGTCACAGCTTGACGAGGGCCGAGGCCCCACTGCTAATGTATGGAGCTGGGGAGCTATTGTGGTGGTTAGCTAATGTGGCTAACAGGATTTGATGGACCACGGGCCATCATAGGTGAGGTGTGTTGTGTGTCGTGTGTGTCTGTGTGTGAGTGTGTCTGTGTGTGAGTGTGTGAGTGTGTAAGTGTTTGAGTGTGTCTGTGTGTGAGTGTGTCTGTGTGTGAGTGCGTTGCAGGTGGTAGAGAGGAGGTGGTAATTAACAGTGACATCTCAGAAGGAGGGTGTATCACTTTCACTCCCTTCTCTCTATCACTCTATCTCTCCTCCCTCTCTCTCTCTCTCTC